>NW_019744133.1:448676-511405 GCF_002891405.2 Cryptotermes secundus
AGAAGACGTAAGAAGATGCTGGATGACCTTGGGGACAGAAGAGGATACTGTCATTTGAAGGAGAAAGCTCTAGATCGCATTAAGTGGAGGAATTGTTTTGAAAGAGACTGTGGACCTGTCGTCTTGACAGATTACTGATGATGATGATATATATGTATGTGTGAGTAAAACGGTTGGCACATGCTGTCACATGCAGCACTTTTTTCTAGAGTCCGGAATTTTCGACACTTGTGCATTTTTAGGGTGAAGTTCAAAAGGTGGAGTTCAGTCCGACATTAATGAGACTGTATGGCCATATGTTTGTGTGTAGTTCCTTCTCGTGTTCACACTGTGGAAGATAATTTCAGAGCACTCAGTGAATGAGAATCCATTGTTGAGAAATCTGATTGAATCTGGCCTGAAATAGCGAAAATTCAGTTATCACTCCACCATCATCACTGGAAGGCTCTCGTCTCTACCAGCAGCCACATTCGCACCACAGAAGTTGGTACATGAGCTCCTCTTTGTAGCTCATCAGATTATAAATGCTTAGAAGACGTAAGAAGATGCTGGATGACCTTGGGGACAGAAGAGGATACTGTCATTTGAAGGAGAAAGCTCTAGATCGCATTAAGTGGAGGAATTGTTTTGGAAGAGACTGTGGACCTGTCGTCTTGACAGATTACTGATGATGATGATGGACAGCAGATGAGAAGACAAAAGGTTCTGGACTGAATAGTAGCAAGCATTACCGAGTTCAATCGCCTCTTAATTTCCTCCTGAATCAGGTTTCGATCTGTTATCGTTGTTCCCAAATATCTGAACTGTGCCACATTTTCAAAATACGTGTTACTTATTTTTATGTCATGATTCTGTCCTGCATTTTGGTGACGAGACAGCAACATAGACTTAGTTTTCTCTGAATTTACTTCTAGACCAACCTCTTTACTTCAATTAAAGTTTGTGTTTTTCTTTCTGGTATCTACATTATCACCCAGTAGATTCACTTCATCGGCGTAGACCAACAGCTTATGAGGTCAGTTTTCTACAGATATACTGCCATTTCGTTTTCTTTTTGTGAAAATCTTATTAATTTAATTCATTGCAGATTCTGAGCAATAAAACTTACCGAATAAAACCACGAACTTTGGCGCCGTCATCATGTTTGAAACTGTTGGACTGTAAACAATACTGCATATACAAAATGTCTGACGCTCCTACCTCGAGGCCTCCAGTTTGTTATTATTGATTGTACGAGTCTATAAAACAGAAGTATTAGTGGCATCCAATGACACAACATTTGTACCAAGTTTTGTGAAAATCAGGAGGCTGGTTCAAAAGTGTAAATAGCGGACATATAGGGGACACAGTACCGTGCTCTCATAAGCCATTTTTCCCCCTGTAATTAAGAAACGTAGGTTAGCATTCGTGAGCCAAGACATTGACGTGAGGCCACTAGAGATAACTTCATGAGCCTGAACTGGCGAAGCGTTCGGAGATGTTATTAAACGGATATAAGAACAGTTTCAGTAATTAGGGTGATTATCCCAGCGGGCGTCAACTGCACTGCAACTACACTATCATAATCACCGAACACTGAGATGCCATAGCCTTCAGACCGCTAATAACAAGGTGCGCCGTTCGAAATTGTCATAAAGACCAAGTTGGCTGAAGTGGTAACCCTCAGAAGTTGCTTTCAGAAGAAGCTGGTTTCGACTGTCGGCCGCAACACCAATTATCCGGGTTAAGGTTTCTCGTCAACTTTCTCACTCCCTCCACATGACTGCAGAGACAGTGCCTTCAAATAGGCCACGATCGATTCTGTTCCAATCCTTTCAAGTATACTGAACGCGGTCATTCATAACATTTGGTACCAATCGCTCCAACTGATATAACGTCGTTACACAGCCTACAATTCATCCCACCAAAACTGTCCCGAGTGAATTCCATCAACCTCACACCCTACCAGGCATCTTAATGGTAACCTCACTCCATCTCCTCCTGGCTTTACCGGATGGGCATCTTAAGCAGAGCTTCCTACCAGAACTCTGCAACCAACCAGCTTTCGTAGTAATCCTCATAACACTAAATCCCTCGATACACAAGATCCCTCTTTCGTCCTCCGCAGGTTCAAATGTTTTCCTAAGCACTTACTTTGCAGATACTTTGAAATTTACCTTCATTACAGTAAAAGGCTATAAATTCGTCTGTTCGGAATTTCGCCCAGTATCTTAATTTCTATGTAACATTTGAAGATTTCACAACGGCGATTATGACGAGTTATAACTGTTATGTTATTCGGTTTCCTGGCACTCCTTCCTGTTGTGGCTGAGTCGACAGCAGGGCCATAGTGCGGCCGTAAGGATTAGGTAAATTGAAAAAAAAATCCAATTACCTCATCGGGATTCGATCCCGCGACCTTCCGGCTTGTAGCACAGTGCCTCAAGCAGCTACGCTACCGCGTTGGAATGTTCTTGAGGCTAAAGGGCGGCCGGCACGTAGGGCTGACAACCTTACCGCGATCTATGAGCCGATTGTCTAGAAAATGTGGGAACCTCAACATCTCACAACCCTATGGGCCTCCACGGCCTGTTACAGGCATACCTTACTTTACTTTTACTTTACTTTATGTTATTCGGCGTATTCTTTAACTAAACACGAATAACTGCACGTTAATGAGACATATATTTATAATAAGAGAAATGTCACTGGAATATTAATTATTCAATATATCTGCAACAGGACACTTCTGTAATTGCAGTATATCATTTCCGTTTCTCGCATTGTCTTCATTTCACTTTATTATAATGTCAGATATATGCGTGACTACAGACAGGGTTTGGATTGATAACTTGATTTATTGGACTCTTACAACATGTAACTACAAGTAAATATAGCGCTATCGCTAATTCATACTCTCTACAGTTCACTACAGCACGTACTAAGTCTTCTTAGACTCCTATAGCTTGACATGTCGTCACTTGGTAAAGGCTTCCAACGCCGTAGCCTCCTCCGGTTGCGTGTTCATGTCCTTACTGGAAGACGACTGTCTATCAACTAACTAAACTCTAGGCCTGTCCTACTCATAACATTTCGGCACGGACAGCATAGAAAATACCTCTCCCAACAGCTCTTATATTGTTGCCTCACGCAGCTGTCATACGGACCGCACAAAGAACACCACTTCTCAGTTATTCCATTAGTTCAAGTTAGAACTTTATTGCGGAAAATTACTTAGCAACGGCCGTTGTTTATGGTGGCATTACTTAGCAACGGCTCCACATGCTACAGTAAGTACAATGAAGAGCATGACTGTTAGCATGTCATTTCGGCCTAAACATCCACCTGCGAAACGCCCCAGTGGTATTCAAACTTTCTCTAATTGAGCTCCCTCAGCTTAGCAAATATTTGATCGCGCCCCCGTTCTGAACATACGTGTGAACGCAAAAAACATAGAATTTTGCGTTTTTAGATTTTAATATAAATATATAATAGGTTTTCTTTAAATGAACATTTTAATGGTTTCACAAACATTAACATAATTTCGGACTCGGAAACCAATTCAATTTCACTACATAACCTTCCCAGAATATTCAGCGGTCCCCTAGGGTGGCGAGCCCGACACTCTGGAAACCAACAGCCTACTCATAATTTACAATCTATTTCAGATTACAACGCTTTCTATGTAGATCAACCATGTATAAAAAAATTAAAACAACAGTATCTGTACATCACCGCAAGCCAGATTCAATTTTAGGCACAGCGCTAATGGCCCGCACTCCGTTCAATGCCATCCTCCACCTGAGCCCATGAGGGTTCTGTTACGACCACAGGGCCATATTGTGATGTTGTGTGGGAATTCGCCTTGTCCCTGACAACTATTCGGCAATCAATATAGTCAGTAACATGTAGCCCACGGTTTACAGGTTTTAATAGCATGAATATTGCAATAACAGAAGATTATGTTTAAAACCAACATAAGTCCCAAAAACACTGCACTTGCTCTGCCTTAAATTATTATACAAATCCAGACGAAACTCAATTCTGGTCTCTTCAGGGCACATGGGCCGTGACGTTACTCACGGGGCTAGTTCCTGAATTTTGAAAGAAGAGACTCGCTTTCAATCCAGGAGCGGACTATGTGCTAATCGTTATTATTAGTAACGTTAGTAGCGTAGTTTGTTGAGGCACTATGCTACAAACCGAAAGGTCGCGGGTTAGGGTCACGATGAGGTGTTTTTTTTTTCAATTAACCTAATTTTTTCAGCCTCGCTATGGCCCTAGGGTCGGCTCGGCCTCTAACAGAAATGAGTACCAAGAATCTTCCTGGGGATGAAAGGTGGCCGGCGCATAAGACTAACAATCCTACCGCCATCTGTGAGCCGACTGTCTAGAGAAAATGTGGGAGCCTCGACGTCTCACAAACCTATGGGCCTAAAGCTTTACCTTTGCCGTCCCATATGCACATTTCATCATCACTCTCAGGGGTTCGGACATCAGTCCGTATTTGCAATAAAAGCGGCCCCGTCCAAATGTACTAAAGTAACTAATGGAGCAGAAACAAAACAGAAGCTTACAATAGCCAAAAGAAGAAATTCGCCGAAGTGTAATAAACCCAAAAGCCCATCGTCATGTTCACTAGTAAACCCTCCATTGGAATACCTCTCGAGCTAGTTGAATCAAGAGCAAGTTTTCTTTCAGATTAATTTTTAATATTACTCCGTCATCCACGCTTAGGTCTCCCAAGTGGTCCCCTTCCCTCAAGTACTGTGACTAAAATTCTGTATTTATTTCTCATATCGGGCTGCATTTTCGATGTGTCTCGTTCTCTTCGACTCAATCGACATAAGTAAATTTGCTGATGAAACTTATATTTACCTACCATACATTAGAATTATTAGGATCCGGGATGGCTCAGTCGGTATAGCGACTGGCTGCGGGTAGGACGACCGAGGGGTCGGAGTTCAGCCCCGGTAAGGTCAAGAATTTTGTCTTCTCCATGTCGTCCAGACCGGCTCCTGCCCAATTGGTACCGGGGGTTCTTTCCCCAGGGGTAAAGCAGTCGGGGCTGACCACTCACCTCCAGCTAGTGCCGACGTCAAGCAAATGTGGATCTATACAGCTACTCCTCCATACGCCATGAAGAAAAGGGACAACTTTACCTTAACCTATACTAGAACTATTACCAGTGCAGCTGGCAGAACTACACCTCGGACAGCAAAACTGTGCTTCGTCTGAAGCAGTCAGTGGAAGGGAACTCAATATTGGAATTTCCAAATTCGAGGCAGATACGCGGCTGGCATTCCTCTGCCACTCGACTGCTGCTACATAATTTGCGTGCCGTGAAATATTAAGTCCGCCAGAAACTGCAGTCAATACATCCAGGCTCCACGAAACAGTATCGGGAAGCATAGAGTTCGTACACCGGCGACGTACATCTGGAAGGAAACCAAATGTGAAACCTGGAATTATCGACTGCATTTTACGAGGGTAAGTCAATAAGTAAGTTACAAATGGATATAGAACTTAAACAAATAGGAGTACTGATTTGAAAAATGCTTTTATTTACCAACATAATCTCCCTGTAAATTGAGGCACTTGTCCCATCGTTTCACAAGCCCCTGAAAACCAGCAGCATAAAATTCGATGGGCTGCGTTCGGAACAAGGCGGAGACTTCCCTTTCTACAACTTCATCGTCGAGAAAATGTTCACCCGAAAGATGATGTTTAAGAGGGCCGAACAAACGGAAGTCGCTTGGAGCAAGGTCGGGGCTATATGGAGGATGGTCGAGGATTCCCACTTGAAATTTCGCAGCGTCTCATTTGTCTTGTTGGCAGTATGGGGACGCGCGTTGTCATGCAAGAGCAACACGCCTTTGGTGAGGAGTCCTGGTCGCTTCCGTTGAATGGCCTTACGAAGTTTCCTGAGGATGTTACAGTAGGAGTCGGCATTTACGGTTTGTCCTTGAGGCTGGAATGCGCTGAGCATTATGCCTTCGTGATCCAAGTAACCGCCTGGTTCTGACAGCAGCCCAAAGAATTTTATGCTCCTGGTTTTCACGGGCTTCTCAAACGATGGGACAAGTGCCTCAATGTACATGGAGATTATGTTCGGAAATAAAAGCATTTTTCAAATCAGTAATCTTATTTATTTAAGTTCTATATCCATTTGTAACTTACTTATTGACTTACCTACGTAACTCGGATTTCCCGTGGTTTACCCCAGTAATTTTGTGTGACCCTTTTATGTTTACCCCGCCACATTCCTAAGAAATTCCATTTCTGCTACTAGCGCCCTTTACCTCTGCTGTTTGTCGATCCATGTTTCAGAGTTGTATGTTAATGTTGGGGTAGTCATGGTTTTATAAAATTTAGTCTTATCTTATTTGTATTTTTATATAATAATTCATCGTCACACACATGTGGTTAAATTTACACGGATTCTTTTCCAAACCGTTGTTCTCAAAAATGAAAATAGTTCACCTTAAAGAATTAAAATTGTTTATTTGCTCATTACGTATATTATAAAAATCATTCATCTTACAGGATGCTTTTCCTTTTAAAGGCATTACTTTGTTTGATTAGTTGAAATAGTTAAATTATACCCATTGAGTATTTTAATTAATCTATGCAAAGTTTCATCACCTTCCGCTATTGCCATCTGGCCGTCAATAGATGAAACTGTACTAAGCTTCAGTGTTGGTTTTAGAATATCCTGGTTTGATTCTTCCGCAATTTCTGTATAAATGTTTAAAATTACTAGCAAACACTCTCTTGTCTATTTATTTATTTCCTCTAAAATCTAATTTGCTTATTTTCCTTACTTACAGAAACTTGAGTCGTAATAAAAACTGTGCCACTCATAGAAGATGGCTTCGTATACCTCTATTTACCATTACTTCTCACAAGCTACTGTGGAGAACATAATCAAACGCGTTTTTTTTAATTTACAAGCATGAAGTTTTTTCTAAGTTATACTCTTTATATTTTTCTGTTAAATATTAAATAGTAATTCTGAACACACCTTGGTACATAAACAACCACAGAATCCATGCAGATCTACAAATGAACACAGTGCTCAGTGAAATAAGAAAGTGGAATACCAAATACCTAAGAAAATTAGAAAACCACACAAATGCACTAGCAGCGAACCTACTAGACAACAGCGAAACTACACACAGACTGAATATATACACCGCCCTAGCTCTAGAAGACAGACCTGAGTAAAAACCCCAATGATACTTAAGTGAACAAGAAAGTATATGAGTTACGCCACTGGACATACCTCATTTACGAGCCAGTCCTTACTGAACATATACATTTACTGCAGAGTCTGCATAACAAATGTGTGACAAAATAAATAGTGAGAGACCTGTAAGAGCAGTAAAGACCTTTTCTAGAACCCATTTTACGTTTCGAATAACTCGCCCAGTCTCTTCTGCTGTATTTTTAGCATTTCTTTTATATTGTAGTATGCAGACCCGTTGCTAGGCAACACAATCCTAACACGCAACAATGGACTAACTGGGAAGCGGTATTCTCTGCGCGGTCCGTGCGACAGCTGCGTTACNCTACATTAGGGCGAAATTTTTATTTTCTTCTTCTCTTTTGTCTTTCTTCAACTGCTGGAAACGGTGTTTTCTATGCGGTCCGGGCCGAGGTGTTACAAGCAGGAGAAGTCTAGAGTTTAGTTAGTTGGGAGGGCTATATTAAGGCGAAATTTTGATGTTAACAATGGGAGGGCTGCATGTGAGGCATTCAGAGCAACGTGGGGAGGCCTACATGTGAGGCATGCAGTGTAACGTGGGGAGGGCTACATGTGAGGCATGCAGTGTAACGTGGGGAGGCCTACATGTGAGGCATGCAGTGTAACAATGGGAAGGCTGCATGTGAGGCATGCAGAGCAACGTGGAATTTGGGTACGAACTCAGCATTTGCTCTAGTACCGAGGAAAACCACGGAAAACCTAGGTCAAACAAAAATAAAAAAAATAAAAAATATATAAAAAAATCCGATCATAAGCTCTATCTTTACCAGAAGGACAAGCGGGCACTGCCTTGGAACATTCAAAATCGGAGATATAGTTTCTTACCCCCCCCATGTAGTGTCTCTCACTACCACCCTCACTTCTTCTCTCTCTCTCTCCTCAGTTTAGTTAGTTGTGAGACAGTCGCCAGCCAGTAAGGACGTGAATACGGAAGCTGAGGAAGTTACGGTGTTGGAAGCCGTTACCAGACGTCGACTGGTGAAGATACAGCACACTGTGAAGAGTTGGTAAGTGCTGTAGTGAACTGTTGAGTGTGTGAATTAGCGACACTGCTACAGTTACTTGTAGTTATGATTCGTAAATGTTCATTAAATCCAATTACCAATTGAAACTCCGTCTATAGTTACTCATACGTGTGACGAGCCATCCATGCTTGTTTTCCAAGCTCACTGCCGCTACACAACCTCTGTCGCAAATTAAGCTTATTAACAAACAATCAGTCAACAAGATGGTTATAAGGCAAGGGTCGCTACACCACTAAATTCCTTCCACGACATGGAGAAAATAAACTGTTAATTTCGTTTCTAATTATGAAAACTGAAATGGCAATATATGGGATTTTGAATAGCTGCATCATTTCTCATTCCTTCTAGCCTTTCTTCCTTTCTTGTCTCCTCTCTTTCATCTTCTACTCTTCTCATTTTCCTTGCAGGATTCTTTTGTTATTTTAGCAAGATGCGGCTAAGTCGATAGTATGAACGTACTAATTAACTGATAATGGCAGGTCTAATTAGCAAGGAATCTAAACTGATCCTTCGATAAGCTGACAAGTTCCCAAAGGCAACGTCACAACCAGTCCGAAGCTGTTCTCTGCAAGGAGTGTGGGCTCCGGCGTGCCAGGAAACAGCACCAGCGCACCCTCCCAAGGGACCAACAGAAACGCAGGCCGAACCATTTTAATTCTGGATTACCGATATTAAATTTAAATTAAAGATGACGGACCTTCAGTACGTTGTAAAGGCAGGAGGCGCCAAGCCTGATTCCCCAGAGACCTTAATCTTAGGGGGCACCGAAAGCTCGACGAAGCCCGAACAAAGATAACCCCACGCGCTTAGGGAAAGGATCAAACAAAATGGCTTCCGGTACACTAGCACCAACAATAACAACAGGTGCAAGAATTAGGCCTCAAATTATTGGTGTTAATGTTTATTTTAAGTTGCATACTGTTGTTCAATATCTATGTGCAGTCATTTTCTGTTTTAAGCAGTAAATACATTCCAGAAAAACATCGAGCAATTGAAAAACACGTAAACTGGGAGTTAATTTTCCGTAAGAAATTAAGAAAAGTGAGGGGTTACGTGTATGGGCCAGGCCAATCCAGAGAGAGATATTTTTTCATACAAAACCTTTTGCTTGATTTCTGATTTTTCAGTACGGCTTAGTTTATTTGCGATTTTTTCAGAGCTCATGTATATAAGACAGGTAGGTACTTGACGATGGACTTGGAAGGGCGAAACACTTAGGTTTATTAAATAAAAGAGATCGCTATAATCAAATGTATTTTGGGGATATTTTATATATATATAATTATATCCGTACTCTGTTGCACTATTATTGTATATTCACTTAATGGCACCATTCAATAGAATTATTATAACTATAAAAAGAAGGGAAAAGTTAAGCTGTGCCTGTAACAGACCGTAACTAACACGTGTAACTGGATTTCAATGAAACCGAACTCGAAATATTCTTAACTGAAGACAGAGATAATTTTAGCTTTATCTTTCTAAATAGCTTGATAATCACACGAGCTTACTTTGCGACAGGAAAACGATAACGAACTACAACTACCTGTACAACTCTTACATACAGAGATATCAGATGGAATTCTCCAATATTCATGACCGCCTTTCATTTGAACGAAAGTCTCGGTGAAGAGGCAGCGAAAGGAATTCACCGCAGTGTTCACATTTATTGACGCCCAAAGAAGGGAACCGGAAGCTAGTACCAAAAGCAACCGGAAGGCGGCGGAAGAGGGTCTACCAAGAAAACAACGAACAAATAAATGACGACGCTGAAAAGAAATTGATGATTGGATGACCTCGGAAGTGAACACACACACACATTTCCAAAATAATAGAAAAAAAGGGGGGGGAGAGAAGAAAGATTACTCTTGAATGTCATCAATTTCCAGATCGTGGCAGACAAGACAGGAGATTACAGAGCCCTACCGTGGTTTGCACAGGAACTAACAAAGAGACAAAGGAGGGGGAAATCGCATTACTGTGAAACAGTCTCTCCTTTAAAACGCGAGTCCCTTGCTACATCAGGCGACAGCTTTCGGGAAAACAAATGGTCTTTTTGGGGCCACTTTTATTAAATCATTACACCACTAAAAATAACTTCCGAACATCCTTCAGAGTCATAAATCGTTTACCGAGACAGACATGTAACAGATTTAATTGAAAATAAAGAGAGGCAACGGACACGTATTCTCATAGCACTACTACAGTGACCAGCTATTGCATTGTCTTGCTATTTCAGGTCGGTTTCCATTTAAGGAGTCGAAAGTGCATGGTCCGATGTATCCAAAGAAATACCCATCTACATAAACGAATACCAGGAAGAGGATAATTTGTTATGCATCCTCTACAAAAAAAAAAAATGCATAACTATACAAACACAGGCTCCTGTCAGTATGAACTAACGAGACAGGTTTCATTAAACTTGATACTGCGAATGGACGCGCTAAACAAATTCAATTTTGTTGGGTAGATGGCTAATTATTAACGTACTTTGGGTCAATCCTAAATTAAAATTGGTCAATTCGTTAAAAACTGCTCATCATATTAAAAGTTAGTCTGCAAACATAGAGCACATTAAAATACAGAATGTAATTTTAAACGTGTGTCCATATGGCGAATGTTTAACTAGACAGAATCAAATTGATTTCTGATTCCACGCAGCAGGACCGTTCAATCGGACCTCACAGTAGGTATCAAGTGTCTGTTCCCCGATTTAAATTGGTTAAAGAAAACCATCGAACTAGAAGAATTTCTTACAGACCATATATCAAAATTCTTCTGTTTCAAGATAAGGAACTGTACGACAAATAATTAAGGATAATAACATATTGTTGCAAGCAGATTCCTTGCTAATCAACGACCGCGAAATAAGCGGCTTCCTAGGTAATGGCCACGACACGCACACAATAGAATAAATGCTGGAAGCGGTGTTTTCTGTGCGGTCCGTGTCGACGCTACATAATGATCAGCAGCTGCGACGGCTTTCAACTTTCCGTATGTCTACGATTATATAATAAAACTGTGCAGAAAACAAGCAGAAGTCATACAAAACCATGAGAATGAACACGTTCGCGGTATAGGACAAGGCGAAGCCAGACATAGAAAATATAAGAGGCTTAAACTTGGCGGTGGTCAAGCTTACGTCCATGCAAGTGACTAAGCTGCCGTTGTAGCATAAGTAAGCTAGACATGATCTATTCTGCAATGCCTGTACTGACAGGGGAATTGTGTATAGTGCAAACGGAAGAATTTTCAATACCACGCTATATGTGCGATACATACACTTTGCCAAAGTCCAAGCATATTCATAAGAGGCAACCCCACCTTCTGGTCAGAGAGGCTGTTACACAAGGACTATGACCGCAAGGGTTCAGTTGAAAAAAAAATCTCTGGTCTTGAACATTAAGGGGCTTGGCGACAAGATGAAATGATGGCGGTAAACCGCCAGTCGTAAAGTAACTCTGCCTCTGCCTCTGACTCTGATTACGAGAGTCTTGAGGCGGAAGTTAGAAAATTAGTTGTGAGACAGTCGCTGGTCAGTAAGGACGTGATCACGGAAGCTGAGGAAGCTACAGCATTGGAAGCCATTACCAGGCGACAACCTATGAGGATAAAGTGACTGAGTAGACTTCGTACCTGCTGCAGTAAATTTAGACTGTGTGAATTACAATAGCGCTATAGTTACTTGTGCGAGTAGTTATGTACTGTACGAGCTCAATATATCCAATTACTAATCTAAACCCCGTCTACAGTCACTAAATCACGTGACAATAAAATAACAATGATATGAGATCAACATATTACTTCACTGAATATGTTTCGAAAAAAAAATACATTTCATGAGAATAAACAAAGAAGTGTAAAACCAGATATACCACATATTTTAAATTTCAAACGGTAAGATTTGGTTTTCTTCTATTATTCACAAATTCCTACGTTTGGCTTCATATTGTAAAGCCGAATTATCAAATCTGGCACCGCATTAAGTCTGTTTACGCGCTTCGTTTTTGTTGCTAAGTAATTCCACAATCGAGTTTCGTCAAGTATGTGCCGCAAAAGGGTATCAAAAACACACCGGTGTAAGTGAATATCAAGTCCAATAAATTGTATATTCTACTGGAGTACACCTCTGTACTATTTCCGAGCCAAAAGACTGCTCGAGGTTGGCACAAATAACTGAAGGTTGGTGCAATGCATTTCATAGTTCCTAATGAATAACCTTAAGAATTCCAAAACCACCAACATTACCTGCAGCATCCAGTGGTCCCTACCGTCAGCCACATCAATCCAATCCATACCATCCCATCCTATCTATGATACATTTCTATACTGTTCACCCACCTACGTCTAGGTCTTCTCAATGGTCTCTTTCCCTTTGGTTTTCCTATCGATAATCTATGAGTATATTCATTCCGCTTGTATCAATTCGTGCTACATGATCTGCCCATCTCATCCTCCTTGACTTGATCATTCTAATTATACTTGGAGAAGAATACAAGTTATGAAGCTCTTCATTATGCAGTTTTCTCCAAACTCCCGTCACTTCATTTCTCTTCGGTCCAAATATTCTCCTCAGCACCCTCTTCTCAAACACCCTAAGTCTGTGGTCCTCCCTTAATGTCAGAGACCAAGTTTGAACTCAACTACATCAACGTTGATAGACATGAACTTATAGTTAAGGCTCGACCCGACTTGACAGAAAAAGGGTCCCACTGTTGCAATGAACAGACGCTAAAAAATCAGCCATCGAACAAATAAACAAGCAAAAGCCATCAATAAACTATAGTGTTGTACTTACTTTCGCTGTGAATACTGATCTATACATGTGTGAGCATTATGAGGTCCGAACTAGTAGTTGCCAACAAGAGGCTCTTAAGGTAAGTGCATTACTGACTTTCCCCACAGCACCAGGGTACGAGTTTCAGAAATGCTAGCCTTTCTCTCAGGGTAGACTATTCTTCACTGAGGATCCTGCTACATTACTCAGTCCATGAATAAAAAAAATGAAATTCTATTACATAAAATGGATCTATAACCCAAAATAGTTTCAACAATTCCAATTTTCCTTTCTGAGGATTTCGAACATCCGCACATGTAATACGTAAAACGTATGAGTGGCAAATGAAACTACTGAGGGAACCGTGATAAACACCAGTCACGGAACACAGGATAACAGGCACCAGCGATGATTTATAGGAGGGTGTGCTCAGAATTTAAATTAGTTGCTCTTTTCTTTCCTGTGCGACTCATTCCCAGACACAGTGAAACCAGCATTTAGGACCGGCAGGTTTTCTGAAACATTTTGGACGCCATTAATAAACAGTTGAAGTTATGGCTGTGCTTATTTAATTAAGCACCGTGCCATGAAGATGTATGGGGGAGTGGAGGAATAGCTTCACCATTCTTGATCTCGGTCCAAGAAGGAGCTAAATGGTCAGCTTCGGGCCTCAGCCGCTTTACTCCCTCGAAAAGAGACTTGCTACCCACTGGATAAGAGTCTATGTGGGCCCCAAAACTGGTCTGGACGATGCGGACAAGAGAAAAATCTCTTGCCCCTACAGAGAATAGAACTCCAGCTGTCCAACCCGTAGCCCGCCGCTATTCCGACTGAGCTACCGCGACTCATCTAGACACCGCTAGACGTTGCTGACAATCCTTAAACGAATACTGCACGATCTTAAATTTATAAATCACCTTTCAATGTCCGTGATCGAACCAAGAACCGTCTACTATATTTTCAAAAAAAAAATCGTGGGGCACGCGGTAGCGCAGTTGGTTGAGGCATTTGCTATAAGCCGAGAGATCGCGATTTCGATTCCCGCTGAGGTCATTGGATTTTTAAATTGGCCTAACCCTTCCAGCTGCACTATGGCCCTGGGTTCTATTCAGTCTCTAACAGAAATGAGTACCGGGAATCTTACTTGGGGGAGGGGAGGGGGGTAAAGAGCGGCCGGTGCGTAAGGCTGATAACCTCACCGCCATCTGTGAGCCTAGACGTCTCAGAACCCTATAGGCTTTCACGGCCTGTTCAAGGGATTAACATCTCCAGTTTTCTTTTACAAAATTATATCATAGCCTCTCTCTCTCTCTCTCTGATAATGTAATATACATCATAGGATAGAGCAAAAACGATATAAGTGCCAGCTGGGGCCGTAACACAGGTGATGAGCTACTCTCCTCGCCTTACCGTTCTAAGAAAAGCCGTTACGCGCTCCGAATACAGTGCTTACCCCCAATACCGCGAGTTCTTCTGCAACGCTGCTAACACCTATGCATTACCTTCCCCCCACTTCTCGTGGGGATTGCGCAAGATTTCAGGGGCTTCAGTCGCGTCGTTCTCAACCAAATCGCTGTGCAGACATGAGGAAAACTTACCCGGCGGTACGTGACACAAGTTAAAGTGCTTTACTTACATATAATAGAGAGTCGTGCCCTAGCTCAGGCGGATAGTCGCCATTTTACCACCGCGGAGGCCCGGGTTCGATCCCACGACACGTCATGTGGGATTTGTGGTAGAAAAAGTGGCACTGGGGCACGTTTCGTCCGAGTACTTCGGTTTCCCTTGCCAATTCCCATTCCACCGAATGCTCCACATTCATCATCATCATCATCATCATCATCATCATCACCACATCCGGGGCCGGTAAAAAAAAGGCCAAATAGTGACCCATGTGCCAAGCGGACTCAATTATTTCATACAAGCTTTATTTCCGCAACTAATGCAACAAAAGATGATAGCCAATTTTATTCTTTATTCACGGCAGGTTTCGGCCATAAGTGGCCATCATCAGGTGTCTGCCGCTGTGCTAAACTGTTGCACTGGACTGCAGGTCACAATTTAATATCGCTAGTTATTGGTACTACTTAATGAAAATTAACATTATAATATAAAATTAAAATTATTAATTCGTTTTAAAATAGGCAAACCCTATTTAATTTAATAAAAAACAGTTAATTCGAATCTCCTTCTGGGACCTATTAGCGCATTCTTCACCGATATTCTCCTCCGAAACGTTGGTAGACTTTCAACGGACTACAGGGCATTATGGCCGAGAAGACAGTACTCTTCCAATTAACTAATGTTTGTGTTGCACTCGCTGAGGATGACCAACAGTAGGGTCGAATTAAATAAAACGCATTAAATACTCTAAACAGGTGCGCTTGTGGGTCTCAATACAATAGGCCGGTTACGGTAGCCGAGCGGTCTAAGACATGCACTGTCTTCGCTCGCTCGGAAGCAGGGATCGTGGGTTCGAATCCCATTCACGTCATGGATGTTTGGAAGATGTGCGTTTTTCTGTGTTTGTGTACATATAGCAGACATATAGAGTCTGTAACGGTTGATGAATTGGAAAGGATTCGAAAGGAAGCGACAGGAAGTAATATCCCGGAATAAAGCCTGCGCCATATCTCAAGCGGTTAGTAGCTGGCTTCCCAGCGCGGCGGCCTGGGTTCGATCCCGAATCTGGTCAAGTGAGATTTGTGGTGGATAAAGTGGCGCTGGAGGGGGGGGGGTTTCTCCCAGTACTTCGGTCTCCCCTGCCAATCTCCATTCCACCAAATTCTCCATCATCATAATCACCCGGAGCGGGTACAATAGGCCAATCAGTGGCCGCCGTGCCGAGTGGACCCAGTTGGACTCCAACCCCCACTAAGCGAATTTAAAAAAAAGAAATCCCGGAATTATCACAAAATCCCTTTAGTGAGGACCGCCGATGTGGCGGCCAAGACTCAAACGAAGCATCTCCAGAATTCAAGTCTAGAGACGCCTGAGAACGACGTCCTGATGCGAATTACAAGACAAATGAAGTAATTCTGCAGGAGATATGGACTGCAATTCACAAGATGAATCCTTCAAGAACTTTCAGTAGCCTCTGCCCAGAATTCCGTCATTTCCTTCATTACAAAGCAAACTGTTTCCAAGTGCGGCCACGGTAAGTTATACTGGATAATGCAACAGTGGTTATCTAGCGATATTCAATTCGGGTTTTCAGAAAGATAAGACAGTTATATACCGCTGGGGAACAAAATGAGATGGAAACCACAAAAATATAAGCTACTCGCAGGCATAACACCGAAGTGCGGCTTGCTTCACGCCATGTTCGTAATAAGAAAACTCACTGGACCGAAACAGCACCGAATAACTCAGAAAGGAATATAAATTGAACGAACCGAACTTTGAGTCATGAGAGTGCGTTGTCGCACATATTAACGAGGGGTTCCGAGAAAACCTTATAAAACACGTTTTCAAAGTCTTCCAGATGTTCAAGTCTTCTCTTCATAGTTATACTCAGATAATGTGAGTTTACTGTTTGGGAGCCAGGATAGCGCAGTCGGTATAGGGAATCGTCACCGGCTGGACGAGAGAAGAGGTCGGAATTCGAGTCCCGGTAGGGTCAAGACAACCTCCTAACTAATGTCAACCGAAGGCTCTTACCCCCAGGGATAAATCGATCAAGACTGAGACTGACCAATCACCTCAAACTAGTGCCGAGGTCAAGAAATTTTAGCAGCATAATTCAATTTAGCGTATGAATTATGGTACTCGAATTGGAAGCAACAGAAAGTCATTCCACTGAATCTTATTTGAGTCATAATTATTATACTGAGTGCAACCGTAAATACTCTAACGCTTGCTATTAGTCACCGAAACACCACACCACATCAATATGCTGCGCTCGATCAGTTAAAATTCCGCGCCCTTGACATATTTGCAACTGCCGATTTCTAAACGATATTCCATACATAACTTATTGAAATATTAATAACATATCTTCATACACTTCCTAGAGGAATACCGCCTTAACCTGGAGACGAGGTCTGCGCACCCCAATGACCCGGAGAGCTTTGTTGGCGGGAGCGCAATCTCCTGCTAGTCCCACCCATGCCAGACGGGTCAAAGGGTAGTTGTCAGTGTAGCCCCTGGTTCTCCAGGTTAAAGAGTTGGTGTGTGCTTAACGACCTCACTCCAGAAACATTTCCTGTTACGAAACCACGGAGGATACCAAGCCCCACACACAGAGGGTACTAGTGCCAGTAAAGCAGAGGCCATCCTCATACTACATGTCTCCAATTGTCGCCGTCAAATTGAAGATTAAGGACAATTCTCACATGACCGCTATGTCGTCGCTTTGTTGTCTGCAAAAGAAAACAACTGAGAAAAGAGGTCGCGTACTTTTTCCAAGACACACTATGCGCATTGCGATCATGAGCCGCCATTCTATGTCCTGCGAAAGCTCAGAGAAAACGCGTTTCTGCAGTCTTCGTTGATCTCACTTTATTTTGATCCGTTGAAGTGCAATATTCGGATAAATATAAAACAAAGATGTGGCTATTAACAACTTAAGGACATGGAGCAGGGCCCGAGAGCTGTCACTCAGCTATCAAAAATTCTCCGCTTTTTATGGAATCCGTAGTTTCATTATAATGCCTACAACAGCCTGCCACTGGGCCCTGTGGCTCGCTTCTGTTATTTCCGTAGAAACATGCGTTTTATAATCACAAAGATCACTTACAGCGTATTTGATACAACCATTGCTAGGCAACGACTCAGCATACACGTTCCAGCGAAAAAGAAAGAATATAAGTTGTGTTCTCTGTGGACAAGGGTATAACTAGTTGCTAGGTAGCACAATTCTAACAACAGAAGTGTTTTCTATGCGGTCAGCGCCAAGCCCAATGCTAGGCAACGGAGTTGTAAACACGTATTCCACATAGGTGTTTTCTATCTGGTCCGTGGCGCAGTTATATAACGAGTTACAAGGACAGAAGAGTACAGAAGAGTACAAGGACGAGAATGAAGCATGTCCTGGTGATTTGTGAAGTGGGTAGATTACGGGTAGCACTATATTTGATTGTGATTAAGAAATATTGTAAAATAAGAGTTAATAAATCGAATCATCCTATCCAGAACCCCTGACACGTGACAATATTAACATCATTAAATATCTGTCGTAGTCTACATAAGTAGCATTCCTCGAGTGTGAAAGGATTTCTGAAGTCCCTACCCCAAGTTGAAATTAAACTCCTACAATGATAAAAATTGATGAAAATTACAGCTCACACGTGACACTGTCGAAACATATAGTGAAATACAGTTATGTACTATCCGATTTTTTGGACCTGTCCGTCCGCATCAAAACGTGCAGTGAACCTGATTTAGTCCGTTAAGAGATAAAAATTATAGGGCGTAATGCTGATCACAGTGCCCGCGTGATCTAAGGCATGAACTGTTTTCGCTCGCTCGAACGCTGGGATCGTTGGTTCGAATCTCACTCAAGGCACGGATGCTTATCTGTGTATATTGTTTGTGTTGTCCTGTGTGGAAGTAGAAGTCTTGCGACGAGGCTGATCCCCCGTCCAAGGAGCCCTACCGTCTGTGTAAAAAAAATACGAAACCAAGGAAGAGCCCAGGGCCCAACAAAGGGCCGTAGAGGCGTTGATGAATGAATAAATGGCACTACTAACATTATATTACATATTTCAGTGATGATTTAAGTTCTGGATAATCTTGAAATGATCACCGCGGGTCCATAATTAGGTCTACTACAACCCGTGGTCTGATATTTCAACGAGAGAAATATAGAATTATGTGATGTAGCAGTCAAGCAAAATATTAACTATGATCGTTTTACGTTCAGAAACATGCAGGTTGGGCATGCCCCTGTCACCACAGTATTGCGATGAATGAGATGACATACAGACATGGAACGTATCTCGGAATATACTACATAAGCCTTTCGTAATACACGCAGGTGAAATAATATTAGAGCAGGCTCCCGTTATACCGCGGATCTGACCATGTATGTTTTACGTCTTAGAAATTTCTATGAAATATTACAGTTACAGTGTGAGACTCTTTTCTATAAAAAATCTTCTATAAAAATTATCTCCCCTGGATGGAGCCGCGGTAGCGCAGTCGGTATAGCGACTGGCTACGGGCTCGACGACCGAGGAGTCGGAGTTCGAGTCACAGTAGAGGCAAGAATTTTCTCTTCATGTTATCCAGACCGGTTGTAGGGCCAGACACAGGAACAACTTTATGTTCTCTAGTTTCTAGAATGCCGGAGCCAGTAATTCTGAGTGCTATACACCATCGTCAGAGCCCTTCAGAATATACGAGTCCATGCAATGTATGTATGAGAAATCAAAATATCCCTGCCATATATTTCTTATAACTCGGATTTTCTAAATCTCGGATTCTATCTCTCGGATATCTGAGTCGGTTTAGCGATGGGCTACGACCTGGACGGCCGGGGTTTGTTTCCCGATAGAGACACGATTTCTATCTTATCCACAGCATCCATACCGGCCAGGGCGTGAAGATGATCACTCACCCCCAACTAGTACCGTGACAAAGGAAATGTGGATCTATACATCCACTCCCCCACACGCCTTTATGGCATAGTTTTTAATTAGTTAAGTACAGGGATAACGTTATCTATTATGAGACCGCTTCGGAACATTCCTTGCAACAGCATGCAAAGTCAATACTTCGCTGTGAATAGGCTGTATGATTCTGGTTTATCTAACACGGGGCGAGGACTTGGTTCAAACTACAAAAATTAAACATCTCTCCCTTCAGCCGTATCGATTACAGTCTGAAACGTACCTGCTAGTTCATGTATGTATTCAGGCACTCCATAAAGGATACACGAGAGATTCAGGAATCAGACAAATGTCATTTTCACTTGCAGCGGGGCACTGAATCTGCCAATCGATACCCGCTTTATTATCAAGAGCCTACTGTATTAGGATTATGAAATAAAAAAGACTCCGGTTGGGCATTTGTCTACCGTGGAGATACAAGAAATGCATAGCGAATTTCGATGGGGAAATCTCTTGAAAAACGTCCAAATTAGTCACTGAAAAAGAAATCAGGCGATAAAAGCAACATGACATAGAGGGATCGAACGTGGGAAGAAGTGGCTCAGAACAGTGTAAATTGCAGAGCGGAGATGAAATCACGTATTACGTCACTTAAGAGACAGAATTTTAATAAATACATATATATAAATACGTCACAGTAGTTGCAGACCTAACAAGTGGTCTTGGACCGCTGTGATAAGGGTTCGCATCCAGCTCGCTATATCGGTACACAGAGTGACTCAAACGTCAGTTAAGTGGCTAGTACAATGTACGATAAAATGCTGTCGCGTATTTGCTCAAAGCAAGAACTGTGAAGGCAGAGAAACAGCCGTTGCTAGGCAATGACCGCATGCAACAACAGAGGAACTGTCACGATACGAGATGAGACGAGTACAGCCGTTGCTATGGAGCGACGGAGTAAGCACATTCCCGCGCAGATGAATTCATGTAAGAACAGAAGAGCTCCGGAGTTCCAAGTGAGCAGTTAGCCGAGAGCTGAACTCTGGAAAGGTAAGTGAGAAGAGATGGCAGTTGGAGCAGAGAGTTGAAAGAGACTCCAGATTTAGCAGTTGGCAGAATAATTGAGAAAAGATTGCAGGAAACGAATTAGGCAGTGGAAAGAAGATTTCATGTGTTATTTTAAGTGACAGTGAGACTGTATAACTCCGTTGCCAGGATACGACTAGTGAAGATTCACAAGACTTGGACTGTCCTAGTGATTTTTAAATTGCGTAGATCAGCGATGGCGCTATAATTGCTGGTAGTAACGAGTTCAGAGTAAAGGTGTAATAAATCCAATCATCCAGTCCAAATAAAATAAAAAAAANAAAAGTCTAACAGTTACGTCCCTAAATCGTGAAAATAAACTCCGTCATTTTAGTTCGCAATCGAACTATACCGACCGAGCGACCGCCACTTGTCTGCGAAGTTTTAGTGTCAACTTTTGCGGATAGAGGGTGTCGCTTTGTCAGCGCAACCGGAGCAGTTATTTCCTTGAAATAGCTCCTCAATTGTCATCACGAGGCTGAGTGGACCCCGTACCAGTCCCACTACTTCTCAGAAAAAATCTGGTAGCGCCGGGAATCGAACCCGACCTCTGGATCTGTAGCCAGGAACCCTGACCACTCGACCAAAAGAGGCAGAAATTTTCCTATTACTTGGAGATTTCTTTCTGAGTTATTCTGCGTTGAGATGTGTCGATCTCCCGTCTAAAATGTCATACCAGATATTTACAGAGAGGGGCATTCAAATGTAAAGCAGCCAAGTGCCATAATCAGTAGAAGATGAATTTATTTGGTACTTGACAACGCCTTCAGTCAGCTCAAAGCGAACTGCTGTAACGACGTAAATGAAGGCACATTTTCCAGTTATCAAAGTGAGAGGGTGTAATAGGAATTGATTCAACCTGAACATTTTCAATTACTATATTGATTTAGTCACTTGTTTTATTATGCGAGGACACCAAGCAACGAACCATTGCAGCAATGGCAGGTTGTGTCTATTTTCAGATCCTAACAACCAAGGCCTACGCCAAGTACAAAGAAAACTGCCCCATCCTTTCTACAACCAACTAAAGCCCACTACAATTTCTCCCAGAAGATAATCACGCACTGCTTGCATGAAAGGCAAAAACAAAATAGAGAATTTAAGAGTATATATAAATGACTTCTGAGTGGAAATCACAAATTTTTCTACTACACTGACTTCACAAATATAAATTGGAAGTAGGAAGTGGTGCATTAGTTCAAACCGAGAACCTGAATGCGCATTTCAAACTGTAGTCACTTTATTCTATCAGACTGTACTCCTACCAAACCGCAACAAAATCTGCACACTTTTGAAGTTCTATTGCAGCACATGATTTCCTAGCTTTGATCCTGCTTCACAATACGTGCATTCATGTTGATATGTCTATTAGCTACCGGAGAACCGACGTTGGGTGGCCTGTAACGGTATGATATCCAAACCAAACCTAGCGAAAATCAGTGGTCGAAACGTTAAAATCGTGGCCAAGCAGAAACATACAGCATGACAATCTCACATGCCTACTATTCTCCTCTAAGGCAGGAAATTGGGCTACAAATTAGTAACAAAAACTGCCAGTTAAAGCAACAAATAAAAGGGAGGTGGGTTAAAGAAATTTCTTAAGAAATACTGACAGGCTACGTTACACAAAGCTATCTCTACACCTCTCTTAATCCGTCATGATGACAAACGAGTGGGCCAGGCAGTTACAGTGGACGGAAATCCATGCCACAAGCAAATGACATTTATAAAACTGTAATCAAAGGTCAGCGGATCACAGTGGCCGCGCGGTATAAGGCATGAACTGTCTTCGCCCGCTGGAATACTAGGATCGAGGTTTCGAATCCCACTCAAGGCATGTATGTTTGTATGCGTTTATTGTGTTTGTGTTGTCCTGTGTAGGTAGCAACCTTGCGTCGGGCTGATCCCCCGTCCAAGGAGTCCTACCGACTGTCTAACATTAAGAACTGAATGGATGGATGGATACAGATAGAATAAAAGGCCAACAGGACAACTTGCCAACTTGAGGTTAACAGGCTCGCTTCCAGAACCCAAGTACCACGAGGCTCTCCGAGTTGTAGTCTGCTGAACTGTGAATCAGACTGCTAGGGCAACCTTCCTTCTATCCGATATATCTATTATGGGAACGAGAGTGTGCCATCGTCAGTCAGTGACGTAGGCTGTTACATCATCATTGCAAAATTAATAGAGTGTATTTCCAGCGCAGTTTAGGTATTCATACGTCAGCGGGAAATTCAGACACGCTTGAGTCGTACAGCTTTAGCATCCACTTATGCAATCAAGGTACAAGTGGTCGTCTACATGAATAATACAGTTAACAACATTAAATTAAAAAACGCACACGCCTAAAATCACACATAACTTGACCCTGTTCGTTGAGCCTACATGACTTCGTTCGATAGTGACCATCGCCACATCATACAAAGCCATCCAACAGAAGACCTCCATTTCAATTCACAAAATAACATTTTAATATTTAATTTTGTGATATACAATTATTGTGAAAATCTGATCATTTCTAATTTACAATTGAATGATAATGTGTTTTATTTATGAAGTATCTGGTGGTGATCTATACGCTCGAAACATGTAGTGGTGAAGACAATAAGCAGTTCTGGGAAGAACTAACCGCCCACTGTCCTTCGATACGACATGGATCGCGAAGAAAACGGAGCCTTCAACAGTTCTTCGTTGCAGCGGGAACGTCTCTACAGAATGTTACCTAGCAACAACAGGGGAATACACAGAAAGCCGATCACACACACACCCAACAGTTCTTCTATTGTTCCCCATATTCGTTGCCGCAGAACGTATTTACAGAGCCGTTGCCTAGCCACGACAGGAAGGATACACATACAGACAGACTCATAGAAGGAATTTGTGAAGTATGACGTTGAGATGGGCTCAGGTGCCACGATACACCTATCAAGTTTCATAAAGATCGGTTCAGGCATTATAAAGCTAACGGGAGGGGGTGGGGTTACATAGACAAACAAACATAATGGAGATCGCGTTTCTATTTTCAAAATAAGGAAAATTATATCAAAATTAACATTTTCAACTCTATTAATTCTTCTTTCATTTCCATAACAAGATTAACTTGTTGCGTAGACGGACACCTCACAGGTTAATTATTACAAAGGACTTTCCCTCCGTAACGTAGCCTACATGACATACCCTGTCCCTGGAGTAGAGAGACTTTACGCCGCTGTTTCTCAAGTCTTCATGCAGACACTCTCCGCTGACTAGCAGCTGATAGAGACTTCTATCGTGGAGCCGGCCTATCAGTGTCCTCACACATCCCCCCTGCTCATTTAACTTACACATGGAGACAAACTGGCTGTGCATTCATTTAAATGAGTATAAATACAGACTGGTTCGACATAAGGTGTATTATCTTAAGGAACTACCGATCATAGTGACCGCGTGGTCTAAGACACGAACTGTCTACGCCCGCTCACAACACGGGGATCGAGGGTTCGAATCCCATTTAAAGCACGTATATATGTATGTGTTCATTATGTTTGTGCTGTCCTGTGTGCAGTTAGCAAATAAAAGTCCTAGAGAATGAGTAAAAATCAAGAAACCGTAAAAGCGGCCAATGTCAAACAAAGGCTGCAGAGCCATAGACGAGTAGGTAGGTAGGTAGGTAGGTGGGTGGGTGGATGGATGGATGGATCGATAGATAGAAAGATAGATAGACAGATAGATCGATAGAGAGATAAATAGATAGACAGATAGATAGATAGATCTTACGGAATTTTACGCCGTGCACCCTGACAGAAGTCTACAAGGCTAAACGGCATCACATCACAAAACACAGTCTTCAGAGTCACTGTCAATGGAATCTCAAATCTAACAAGGTCCATACTCTCATTTAAATATGTATCACAAAGGAAAATCTCACATATAAAAAGAAAAGATATTAATCATACACATTCACATGCATATGAAGATATATTCATACACATACGCACACACAGGTGCGAAGAGACCGTGAGAACCGGTAAAAGCAGTNCTATTCAGCTAGTAGCACGACAAAATGGGCACAATGAGGAATTTGCTGTCATTAATTACCGACAGAAGCCAATGTCTGCTCTGATCCTTGCAGAGACGCTTTCTCCGAATAAGACAGAAGGTGAGAGATTAACTGCTTTCTCTCCTGTTGCCTCTACACAGCTGCGAGAATTTTGTTCCTAGCACCGATTACATGTAAAATACTTCACATTTTATTTCCAATTTAGTTATTAAAGTTTACATTTGTGGTTCGTTCTCGAGAGCGAGGAGATCAGATAAAGAATGTATCGATATATTCACATTCCAATGCGCTCTAATATCCCTAAAGTTTACAAATCTTGTCACTCACGAACGCGTTAAAAAGCGAAACACACATGACATGTTGGATTTTAGGTTCTCGCAGCGGCGCTCATGACGAGTAAGATCTGTTTCGTTGTAAAACGGTGTAGCTCCGAGATAGCCACATGTTTCGAAACAACACACTGCTTCCATCATCAGGACAGAAAAGTAAACTACGCCAGAAACCAGCAGAAGCAGACACGTCACAATACGTATGCCCGCCAATGAATCAGATAGGGTGTGATCAGTTTGGTAATATGACAGCGATACAAGAAGTTCTATTGTAAAATTCCATTACCCCACACCGACCGACGCCGCGCTTGCCTGTGAACCTAACGAGCAACGCAACACACTGTCTGCCAGTGTAAATATCGCGATTGTATCGTGATGTATGAAATATATATCGTCACCATTCAGAAAATCGATATAAATCATTCACATAAAGGGGTAGCTCTCCAACAGCCTTATTATGATTCAACATGCATATACTTCACCGATTGCATGAACGCACGTCCGTCAGCGTAAGTTAATGATGTAGGCCCGTTAAAACGCCATTAGAAAGTTCATAAATACTGTTTTGACACAAATTCCGGTATTCATAGGCCGGTGGGAAATTCAAGCATACCTACATAAGACGTTTCTTACGTAATGTTGGCAACACAAAGCATGATACACCCTGGCAGAAGGAGTTCAACAAAAGGTAACCAATGATGACACAACATTTCAAATTAAAACTCTGTTAACGGGAAGTGTTTTATATTCTCACAGTGTGGATGTTAGCAGTGTTACCCACTTTCGCATGTATATGCTGGCTCCTTTTTCAGGATAGAAAATTGAATTTCAGTGCATGTGAATGATTGCTACTGCTACCACAGTGCCTATCGCCGTCTTCAAACGAATTTGTACAGGGAGGCAAGAAGATGCACGGCAGCGGACAAATTACCGCCTCTTTTGCTCAGATAAGATCATTTACCGATCTTCGGCTTTCACGGTAGTTCACGGCTGATGTCCATTCAACTCACCGATATCTCAAGAAAAGTGACTACTTGCTTCGAACCTGAAGATGGGTGAAGTATATACCTCCGAAACGTCCACAACACTAACCATACCCACACGATGCAAAATACGGAAGAGAAGATTTAATATCAATAATGAGTCACCTTGAAAGTATAATTAATCAACTTACTCTACAGCGCTGAGTCCTCCTTGAGAAGCCGCCAGTCGCTCAGCTACTCAAGAAACTACCATTTTATGGGACTCGAATGTTAATTATCGTGTACTGGTCCCTATCCTGAGCCAGAACAATCCAGTCCATATAACCCCATCGTATCTAATATCCATTTTAATATTATCCATCAATATCCTATATGCATTCCTCTTCTTTCCCATTCGTGTTACATGCCCTACCCATCTCATCCTCCTTGACTTGAACACTCTAATTATACTTGGAGTACAAGTTATGAAGCTCCTCATTATGCAGTTTTCTCCAACCTCCTGTCACTTCATCTCTCTTCGGTCCAAATAAAGTAGAAAATCGGTAAACATGTTGCACACGCTAAACACAACTACACGCGAACGTTTCGACCTTGTGCTGAGCCTATTTCTGTCACACAATGGAATAAATTCCTAAAACTCCAGGGTTGCAAAGTTAACCAAGAATAGATCTTCGTTAGTAATATTTCAGAAGATGCATTACATATTAATTTACTACGGGAAGCCAATTTCAAATCAATACCGCACAGGCGAACCTATCAGAAGTGTGAATCTAATGTATTCTCTTCACGTGATAATGCACGTGGGCAGTTCAAGCGGGAACACAAACTGTGCATGTTTCCGCTGCAACGAAAAAAACTGTGGGGCTTTCGAATGAATCAC
This sequence comes from Cryptotermes secundus, assembly GCF_002891405.2. NCBI lineage: Eukaryota > Metazoa > Arthropoda > Insecta > Blattodea > Kalotermitidae > Cryptotermes > Cryptotermes secundus. The sequence goes on from NW_019744133.1 coordinate 475,593, forward strand.
CACGTCCCAACCCCCACAAGCAGGAAATGACACCGAGTGCATCATTTAAACATGGCATACAGAGTTCTGCAGTAGAAATTATTTCTGTCCAAGATCATCTCAGATCGACTCAGGACACGCTATTTGGATATTTGTGCTGTTATTCATCAGATCTTGCAGGTTAATTCCGTGAATATATATTCCAGCGGGCAAAGACTGTTCCTACAAAAACCTCTTCGTATCCATAAGAGTCATGTCTGTTTCGATAAGACAACGATGCTAAGATACTTCGCGGTTTCCCCACCCCTCCTACGTAAGTTCGGGATAGAAATTTATATTGGAAAAATCTTTACCCTGTGTGTAGGTAGCGGACGTCCGAAGGGCTAATCCCCCGTCCAAGGAGTCTTACTGACTGTGTATAGGATTAAGAAACGAAAAAAGCGGCCAAGGCCCACAAAGACTGTAAAACCATGGGCAGGCAGTAAAAGGTAAAAAGGCAAAGCTATCCCTGTAACAGGCCGTAGAGGCCCGTAGGGTTATGAGACGTCGAAGCTCCAACATTTTCTAGAAAATCGGCTCACAGATGGCGGTGAGGTTGTCCGCCTTACGCGCCGGCCGCTCTTTACCCCTAGGAAGATTCCTGGTACTCATTTCTGTTAGAGGCTCAGTCGACCGTGGGCCATAGTACGGCTGGAAGGATTAGGCCGATTTAAAAATTCAATGACATCGGGAATCGAACCCGCGACCTTCCGACTTGACGCATATTGTCTGAACCAACTACGCCACCGCGTGCCCCCACAGACAGATAGTATTACATGATAATCAAAACAACATCTGGACTTGCGTCATTGTGAACAAAAAGATAGTGCTTTCGAAAATCGAGTACAAGTTTACGTGTTTCGTTATCAGTGTTTATCTGGTGACCAGTGGGAAGTGAATCTGATGCAGATGTTGTATAACCATCGTGATCCTTGCTGTGTGAGACCGAGAGCAGTATTACATTTCACAGGCAAATTGCATGCTATCAATGAATAGTAACAATCAAAAACCTGAACCAGTTAACATCAAAAGGAAGCAATATGTACCCGGCAAGAGGGGTGAATAGCGACACAGACAAATGGATAAAGGACAGGCTGGATAAACGGCGGAACACACATTCGCATGGCGCGAGCACACTCAAACGCTAATCCGAATGCCAAGTCACTATATAGCAGATCATCCTGTCTTCATACCCACAAATGCTATGAACAGTACTGACAACAGTCTATACAAGTGATCACTGCATGAAATATTCATAAAACTAAGGTGAAACTATCCCTGTAAAATGCCGTGGAGGCCCACAGGGTTGTGAGACGTCGAGGACAGACATTCGACTCATAGACGGTGGTGAGGTAGTCAGCCTTACGCGCCGGCCGCCCTTTACCCCCAGGGAGATTCCTGGTACTCATTTCTGTTAGAGGCTGAGTAGAACCCAGGGCTATAGTGCGGCCGGAAGAATGAAGCCAATTGAAAAAATCCATCTCATCGGGACTCGTACGAGCGACCTTCCGAATTGTAGCATATTGCCTCAACCAAACATGCTACCGTGCGCCCTGTATTCTGTAGCTGAACATCGAAATCTTGGAAGTCCCATAAATTTCGAATTGTTTCATCTTCGTTCTATCTGAAACAGCTCAAGAGCAAATATTCCAAGAAGAATGAGATGGGCAAGACATGAAGCACGTGTGTAGGGAACTGTAAAATTAACATACCGCTTTAAAAAGAAAACGTGGGGAGAATGTACCATTTTGGAGGTCTAGACACCGATGGGAAGATAATACTGTCACGTGATTGTGACTACACTTCACATATCACTATCACACAGACTAGTATTTTTAGTCACGGTCTTCACTGAGCTGCTTAGTAACGTCTTCCAAGGGCGGACGTTCTTCCGTTCCCGGGCTCACGTCCTCGCAGGCTGGCGGCCTTCTCACACTAACTTCCTCCTGTTCTAACTGCCGTGTCAAGACTGTCCCATAACGGCAGCTGGTCGTTATATACCCTCGGCATGGACCGCACAGAAAACCCCACTTCCGATTACTTTTCTATTGTTGCTTGAGCGTCTCTTGCGGCGATCACGTGACGACTACTGAATCCAATCATCCAATCCAGAACCCTCTATTATTAGCCGCGCAATCCCCTCATACGTGACATGTTTACGTAACTTATCAGATTAAGGCATAACAGTGGGCAGAAATTATTCACACAGTAAAACAAAACGGGCAAACAGTCAACAGTTCTATACTGACTACAAAACTAAATGACTTTCTTTATTTTTCTATATCATGTTGCTGTCTTTCTATTTCTTTCATGTTTGTTTGGTCTGTCGGTGTATTCTGTACACGGGGCTATTGATGATTACTCGAAGTACTCATATTGAGGTCTCGTGAAAATCGATAGTTGAGTCGCCAATAGCAACCAATGAATAAGCACAGACATGTTCAAGCATTTATTGGCAACGGTTAGTAGAGTAAGGTCCTTGAACAATGTTTCACGAAATAGAACTATAATTGCAATGTCACCAGCGGATCGAACATCATTTCGTGAATAAGATCTGAAAGTTTGTGACGATGGTACACTGGTACAAATTGTGGTTTTGTCTCTATCTAAACATCATCCTGTTTATTTTTTAAAAACACAACGTTTCGGAGACTGGATTCTGTCTCCGTCTTCAGGTGACACCTACTCACTTGGGCCAAATAGATAGAGCTAGTCCCTATCTCCGGTCCGGAGATTTCATTTCGTGAACTCCACCGTTCGAGGAGTTAAAGAGTACACATTCAATCCATCACTTTCGTACTTCTGCAGAACCAATTAGGTGCTACAATTTCGTAGGTTATTGTTCCCCATATTCACTGTCTTCAGACTATAAAGGGTCGAATGGTCGGAAAAATAGATTTGGAAAGAGGCGGTTGTGGCCTGAAGTACGATGCCGACAACTGCCTGGAGGAACCGAGGAAAATCAAGAAATACCGTAGTGAGGATAGATGATGTCGCAAGAGATCCGAATCGAAACCCTCACGAATATGAGTCTCAAGTTTAAGTGTTATTAAATAATTAATAAGCGATTAAAGAGACGCGTGTAAGGCACGCGAAAAGTATCTGCTCGGTTATAGCAAAGTTCGTCGATGTATCGAAAGCGACCGATCTTAAACCATTTTATCGACTTGCTACTTTACATAAAGTAGCCCTGAGCTTAATTAATTAAGCATCGTGCTTTGAACACGTAAGGGGGAGTGGAGGTACAGTTTCCCACCATTCTTAACAGCCTCTGGGACCTATCGTATAGGAGGCTGGGTGGGCACCAGAGCTGCTCTGGTCTCCGTTGACAAAAGAAAAATCTTTTGTCCCTAGGAGCCGTTGTATTTACGTCATTGTTCTATAGATATTTCCTTAGCCCTCCACTCGAGCTACATATGTAGTCCACGATAACCGCCCTGGCCTAACCACTCGAACATTACTAGGTTACCTAAATCGTGAAATCAAACCAACAGCCCCAGTTAACGTACATAATAGTACAATGAAACATTCTTTCTTCTATTTGTCGAAAAAAGCACTCAGACAAATTACGATCTGTACAGCGGAACTCGCTGGGATAGCGCAGTTGATATAGCGACTCGCTATTGGCTGGACGACCGAGGGGTCGGAGTTAGAGTCCCGGTGGGGTCAAGAATTTTCACATCTCCAAGTCCATTAGACCTGCTCTGATGTACACCCAACCTCCGATGTAATGGGTACTGGGGGCTCTTTTTCCGGCGATAGAGAGGCCGGAGGCGTGAAGCTGATCACTCATCTAACTAGTGGCGAGATCAAGAAAATGCGGATCTATACATCCACTCTCCCATACGCCTTCATGGCATAGTGCTTAATTAGTTAAACACAAGGACAACTTTACCTTGCTCTACGAGTACTTCATTGGAACTCTTCAGTGTTGAAATCAGAGATAATAAATAACATTTTCACGGACACTAAGATCATATATTAAACTGGAGAATGTCGTCTCCTGGGATGTGGCGCCGTGTAGATCTTATATGAACCAACGATTAGGAGTAACGTATCGCCTCCATCTTCAGGGTAGAAAAATCCGCGAGCGAGGAACCAGACTGGCCCAGTCTGCAGCCACCTGCTCATGTTGGTTCCTCATTTGTGGGTTTTCTACACTGCAGATGGAGGCGATAGATTCCTACGAAACGTCGATTCATACAAGATCTACAGGGCGCCACACCCCAGAAGATGGCATTCTTCATAGTCACCGCCGTGAAAGCCTCAGACCTTACATCTATTAACCTTTTTTTAAGAATTCCTATCACCTGTCAAACGCATGGTTCTCGAACATAAACCGATTTAACTTATCGATTTACTATTTTAAAGGCGACGTGAAGGAACTGGGTACAAAAAAAAAGTATATTCCCACATGAATTCGATCTCTCGCATGAAACGAGTATGTAAAAACGAAATGCAGGAATACTTCTACCTGGAATACTTTAGAGTAGGCAATAAAGCTGAAGCAGACACTTATGAGAATAAAGACGAAGCAACGAAGCAATAAAACATCCCTGAACTCAAGACCATAAAAATAACAATAATCCAAAATCCAACATATATATAATAAAAATAAACTGTGAAAACATAACGTGGGTGCATTTTGAAAAAATAAATTGGCTCCGAAAAAATCGCTATTCATTATAAAAACAGTTAAAATAAAAAAAACACGAGTTGACAGAGAAAACTCGAAAAATGTTCAGACAAAAATAAATGTTATGCATGCAATATGAACAGAGCGAATTCTGAAATCGATTGCAGTTTCAAATGATGTTTAGCGTCAAAAGGAACCACACAAACTTCTGACATGACAAAGAAATAACGTGACAACCGGTTCTCACGGTCTCTTCCCTTGCAGATTTCTTATATTTTTTCTTCTACCCTGAAGATGGAGGCGATACGTTCCTCCGAAACGTCGGTTAACACCACATATACACGGTGCCAAATCCCAGAAGACTGCTTTCTTCATAGTCACCGCCGTGAAAGCCTCAAATCTTACACTGAGTTACTCTGTTTGTTAAAATTAAAAGAGAAAAAAAGCAAAAAAAAAAAATGCCTAGAAATTAACCTTTTCAAAGTAAGTAATCCCTTTTTATTGTCAATCTTCACGTTTCATTTTGATATAATAATTGTGGAGACGGGCACAACCCATCCACGTTTCAGCACACGTTCGCCTAAAACAGTTACTGCTGCTAAATAAATAAAACTCACACAGTTTGAATCCTTTCTTTAAAAAAAATTATTCGCGGTATATTTGTACAGCACACATGGAGGTGGGCAGAGGGGCAACTCCCCGCTGCACCCCCCGCAGTTGTGATACGCAGGCGCCTGGATTGCACCGGCGCTCTGAGACGCCATACGGCGTCAACCCGTCCTCCACCCCCAACAGACACGTCCAGATATACCCTCTCTCCTATACACCACACAGTGACGGGGGGAGGAAGGTGGCTTCCTCGCGAGGACACCGTGGAGAAACTTCATCCACCTGTCCTCCAAGTAGCTCTGGAACTCGGCAGCCGCGTAGTGAAGCGCGTGTTTCCAACAGTTATTCACAGACGCTACTGCAGGACAATTTGGCTTCAACGTTAACATTTGTGTCACAGACTTGTGTTATTTCTTGATGAGGCATAGTCTGGGCAGGCGGCGTGAGACCAACTTTATAAAATGTATAGAATATTAACTTCCACAGCAAACAACTTAATTAAATTTAAAAAAATACGGATGTCAGCGCCGAATCTTTTGAAATTATACAACAAATTCCATGCATGGCATTGTTAAAACAATAATAACTATTTCAGATAAGCAGATAACTACACATTTACCCGTGATATTATTCAAATTCACACGAAAGTCCGATTACTGCTCATTATAGAAAACAATGAAGCGGAGAGGGGGAAGCATTGTCAGGAGTGCACAATGACTGAAGTACTTTTATACAACGTTGCCAGCAACGACTGCTACGTAGATGAGGACACAATTCTTGCTGACCCAAGTGTAGGTACAACCAACGAAACCGATACCAGTGCGAACACGGTCTACCAGTGGAGTGTTAATATTAGTGTTAACGTGAGTGATGTCAGTGCTGAGGATGTTACGAATATTAATAATTGGTGGGCACTATTAGCGCTTGCATTAGTGCTGGGTACGGCGGCAGGGAATATATTAGTGTGCCTAGCCATCACTTGGGAAAGGCGACTGCAGAATGTCACCAACTATTTCCTTATGTCGCTAGCCATTACAGACCTCATGGTCGCCGTGCTAGTTATGCCGCTAGGAATACTAACACTCGTCAGAGGTAAGACTTAACAATCCTGGTGTGACACGCTTCAAGGAATTCTTAAGCCAGAATTAAAGTAAAACGATTTCGTACATGAAATCTAGTTCACGTCTGCTAAGTGCAAAATGAGAAACAGTTCGTTGAAAAGTTACAAATAATTTTGTAAAAAAAAAATTATACGACTTTTGACTGAAGTATCGATTGTGGATGTGTAGGAAATTACAAAACATAATGGCATACCTCACAACAACGTTTATTTAAAAAAAAATAAATTTCAAATTATTTCGAAAATTCGTCTGCGCTTGCTGCCTACGGATGAACAATGTACAGCTAAGAGCAGCATTCGCATTTGCGGAAAGTAGCAATGCCTGAGATGCTATGAGAACTACAGTTACTCGTAATAATGAACAGATTTCGGGCGACATAAACATAAATACAGAGTACGTGACGCTATGGAAAAGCGTTCATTTTACCAAATAACGCAGAAAATCGGGCGCTGAATGCCCTTTTGAGGAAATGGCTTACCAATTCCATAAAGCGTGTCTGGTTTTTCAGAACAGCATAGATGCTCTCAATACATGTTAGATGTGAAAGCTTACAAGTCAACATATAAATCACAGTATTCTAAGCTACTACAGTTTTATGCTTAGTTCTAAGGCGGTATTCTAGCGTCCCGTCATGGTGACTTTCATATAACGTATTACTGAGTGGAGTATATGTAATCATTATAACGTTTCGATGAAGCAATCATTTTGGGCATACATGGACTGCAGCATTTAGCGCCATCTCTACAGGTAAATGCAACACAGAAAACCAAATATAGAAATGTTTATAATATGTAATTCTTACGTAAAAATTACGTGTTGCTTCTTGTTGTGTGTCATTCAAAGTGGCGTATTCGTATCCGTCACCATAACAATTCAGGTAAAATTAATGTTTACATCAATCACATGTTTCGACCCCTATTGGGTCATCATCACGCACTTAGACGCTGAATTTTTGTTCAATTCAATTTAAACGGGATAACACGACCATAATTTGCTTTGAGATATATTGAGAAATTAAAAAGCAGAACACCGACTACCAGGAAGGCCCCATACAGCACATCATACACTATCACGTCACGGAAAATAATCAGATGAATTGCAAATTTTCAGTTTTATGTTAAATATAATTTTCTTTTTAAATTAAATGTACATTTTTATAATTTTAAATTTGACAATTAAAATTATTACGCAAACCGAACGAGAACAAATTTATATATCACTGATTTGGATCCATATCGGTAAACACTCCAATAACGAGTGACGTATACATGTAATGATCGCCTGATGATGACCCGACAAGGTCGAAACATGTAGCTATACTTCCAGACAATAAACGAATATTAATACAGTAGTATTGGTTTGTTTATCAGAGAATTGTTGTGTTGACGGATATATTAAGCACATCATATATGGAGAAGTTAGTTCTGTTTATTCCAAACATATTTCTGTGACCAATCCGCCATTCAAAACATCCCTGCCAACGTGCCGAGAAGTCCAAAATAAAAACTTACCCGGAATTAAGAGACGAAAGGAATTAGGAACGTCATGTTCCAGCTCTGGTATAAAAACAGATTCTTAAAACAAGCTTCTTTTCACATTCCAAGGTTCTAACACCGGAGAATATGAAGATAGGTCTTGTGGAATGTGACGGCCTGTAGCTTCTACCCTGAAGATGGAAGCAGTAGGATGCTCTACTAGTGCCCATCTGCCAAGCTAGACGGCATTACATCAAGGACTGTCGAAATCTTTTCGTTTTCAGTCTGGTTCAATCCCGCTGAAAATGTGACATCTTGGAATATCGATCAACAAACAGAACTACGTATATTTAGGATACGTTAGAAAATTAAGCTTTTCTTTTGCGGTTTGATGGGCGTTCTGACATCTTCCAATAAGATGACAAATGGCCACATTTTTGTATCGTTCTGCGGCAATCAGTGAACACTGTCGAACGGGCATAAGTGGAAGAGTAGACGAAAAACGATTTCTTAACCTTTTCTTTCGCCCTTTCTCAGTCCATTAGTCTCTCCTCGCAAGAGATTATGTGAAGAACAAATTGCAGTCATCAAAAGTGACGTCACTCCAAGTCACAGAATGAATAATCATATTGGATGCAACGCCAGAGTGAGCGCACGGTTCTACAAATGGAGCTCATAAGGAAATATGTACTCAAAATTAATAAGAACTGCCATTGTTATTTGCCTATATAATTTCATCGGACAGGTTAACAAACAAATACGCAACATCTGTGCTTGAGAATCTTCGCACACGCACACTGTAACGAGTTTATGGATCCGTGACTAATAATAACGGGTTCTGGAATGGATGGTTGGATTTACTAACACCTTCTTGTACCGTCTCCCTAATCACAATCAGTTACAGTAACTCACAACCAATCTTCAGCAGAACCCTTCTTCCTTGACAGCCGAGGACGCGCTCCATTCTCGTTCTCGCTCTACGACTGACTTGATTCTGTTCTGCACCACTTATATTGTCTCGAGGCGGACCCATAGAAAACACATCCGTTGCCCAGCAATACGCGAACTACACAGAACACATTTTCCTCTATTGTTGTATGTAGAGAGAGCTGCATAGCAACAGAAGTTATCCGATTGTTGCCTCCGTATTTGTTGACGCGGGAATGTGTTTACCGAGTTGTTGCCCAGCAACGGCTCTACGTGTCGCAATATCACAGATCATTAACATCATCAAAGTTTCGCTGTAAATCCGTAATGTTTTAAAACATAGTACTACGAAGGACAGTGAAGTGACAGGTGCGACCTGGGGTACAAGATGCCCAAATATATGCTGTACATTACTGATACATAAACGCAATGTTAATGTTAAACGTATCCGAGTGGCATAAAAGCGTGCTCAGAACAACTGCGGTGGAAATGCATGCTCCAGTGCAGAACGATGCTCAATTGTAAGCAATTACTCAAAAGATCGGACCTAGTCATCTGCACACAGAAACAATATATACAACTAGATTTTAATATTTTTAATTTAAATCGCTGCATGACCTTAACATGACCTTAACTGTCAACAGTAATAAATATCTGGTCATAAGCCCCAGATGGCGCTAGACACCAAGACTTGCTGACTGACTGACCGTCGGTCGCAATGTGATTTTGACTTTGACTTTACACCAAGAGTAGTGGATTAGTGTAGTGTGGTCAGAAGCCGAGTGTGTCCAGTCAAAGGTAGTAATTTTGTCAAGTGCAACAAATTGTATAAGGGTCCAATAAAGTCGATCATCAAATCCAAAACACGTTTTATAAGTCAAGCAAACACGATCAAAAGCTCAGTAAAACAACGGATAAAATTTCTCAAGATAGCGTAGGGTTGACGCCGAAACATATATTTTTTATTACTAAAATAAAGCTATTGTTTGAATGTGACTTGAGCGCGTATTTTATTTTGTATTTGATGTTATCACAGTGGTTAAGTTTTATGATTGTGAATTTCTGAGATATGAAACTTCATCTTCAAGAAGAAATTAGTCTCAAATGTTAGTAACCATTTACCAAGCAACGCGATTCCATAACTAAGAGGACCACTATCTAGCCCGAAAGTAATTTATAAGTGCTAGTCCAGGGCTTCAACCCTGATAGTCACTAAACACGAAGCAATTTCGATATTTTTCTTTTTAAACACCTGATACGGGATTATTTTCACTCCCAGAGTAGCCCTAACATTGTGCAATGGCGATAAAGATGATATGAGCTAAGCATTTCATAAGCAAGTACTACGTCATACTGAGTTATCAGTTTTAGAACAGGTGACTATAACCTTCTCCAGGTCAGGGGGTGGCCATTACAAACGCTCATGTCCAAGGAAAATGCGTGTATCGATTTCTGTAACACGAAAGTTAAACAGCTAAATAAAATATTTCTAGCATCCTCTGCCTACTTTTCCCTAAGCAATGGAAGCAGACTTATGAGATCACCATTCTATGACTCCACAAATTTCAACAACTGAACCAGTTCTCTGATTTTCACGAAATTTGGTATTGGCGTTGTGTAATTGGAGGACATAGTTGCTACAACAGTGTGAGGTGGGAACGACCTTCGTGCCACTCAATCAGGGCCCCTCAAACTGTGTACGTTAAAACACTTTCGAAACATAAAGGTTCTTTTCTTTGTTGAAAGCGAACCAACAAAATGGAGACCGCATGGAATTCACGATCAGTAATCCATTCGAGCCAAGAATGTGAAATCAGGCACGGAGCCAGCTCATCAACACAATGTTGTCACAGTCAGAGTTGTTTCAGGATATATCTGACAAATGTATCACACTTAAAATGTTAAATCCTAAGTAATACGTTCTTATAAATCTAACGCCGATTATGTTAATAATGATGATGATAATTATAATGTTTTTTTTTGTTTATATTGTGACACCGCCAGAAGCTAGAACTATATAGCTTCAAACTGTTGCATCATGGAAAGGATACTGAAGGAAGCGGTTATGGTTTAATCTAAGCAGCGTCCTAGCATTTGCCTGGATATACTAGGGAAATCAAAAAGTCATAATATTCGGTGCCCCGGTCAAAATTCGAACATATCATCTCCGGAATATAAGTACACAGCGTTACTGCTATACCAGCCTCCTCATTAGTGATAGCAGCAGCAATAGTAGTAGTTGTAGTAATACATTTACAATTACAAGTAATAATATTTGACTCGACTAAAATTAGATATCGTGACACTTCAGCACGCGTCCAGGGCCCATGACGTAAGATACTAGCAACGTGTGGTCTGCATGACTGGAAATCTGACAGAGGAGCGCAGAGTTGATGAATTCTACTTAGGAATGCGTCTTCAGTTAATGTCTCATCATGACAGTAAATGAATCACTCAGAATGAAACGCATGAATGTTTCAAATGCAATTCATTCGCGCGTCAGGTTAACCACTTTCTCATCAAAACTGAATCATCCGACCTCATCACACTAACATCCAATATCACACTAATATCCAACACTGAAAAATACAAAAGCCCGGTTTTAAGAACATCTTATAAATAACCATTTTTCATGAAAACTGCGACAGATGGCGACAGAGAGACGACTGATGGCAAACCCATCTAGCGGCAAAATTAATATTACTTGCAACTGGCGCGTACACGAACTATCAATGCAATATGTTACCATAATCTCACGCAGCATCGTTACGATTTTATCCCACAGAGAGATATTATTCACATTACAGAACAAACCAAGTCATCATTCTGTTTTGTAGGGTGTGCAAACTGTGAATGGATTCAAGAGAGACTGTCAAGCGTCCTATCTCCTACGCTGCTTCAGACTAGCATTTAAGAGTATTTACGTCCATCTGACGTCTCTGGTTAAATTTTGAAGTTTAGATTCCCTTTCTTCCGTCATAGCAGCAAATTATAAACTCGAACACGGACAAACGTTGGGTGACGAGTAAATGTAGATCTTCTGACGTGCTGAAAAACCGACCGTTAGCAAAGCTATTACCGAGCATGTAAAAATGCCTACATTTAATGCGGGGTTATTATCTATAGATCAATTTGATTTAACTGGGAACTAGCTTCACAGCCTCCGGCGAGAATTCAGCAAAAGCGTGCAATATATGCAGCGAATGTCTGCACTAAAATCACAGATATGTTTCATATATCTCTCCAATCTGCACCTACACAGGCTAGTTGTATCTACGCTTCCGGGCCAATGCAAATCTTTGAAAACAATTTCAAAAGTAGGATGACGTAGGTATGACATTCATTCGAACTTGCACTAGTAAACTAACGACTCTTTCTTGTAATGTGGTGTTAATTTAATATGTAAAACCACATAAAGTTGTCACTGCGCTTAACTGCGGGCACGCGGTAGCGTACTTGGAGGAGGTACTTATACAAGCCGGAAGGTCGAGGGTTCGATTCTCGATGCCACTGGATTTTTGAATTAATCTAATCGATCCAGCCGCATTATGGCCTTAGGGTCGACTCAGCCTATAACAGAAATGAGTACCATGAATTTTCTTGGGGGTAAAGGGCGGCCGGCAGACGCGTAAGGCTGACATCCTCACCAACATCTATGAGCCGATTGTCTAGAAAAGGTGGGAGCCTCAACGTCTCACAACTCTATGGGCCTCCACGGTCTGTTACAGGGATAGCTTTATCCGTGCTTAATTAATTAAACACTACGATATATGCGGGAGTGGAAGTATAGCTCCACAGTTCTTGATCTTGGCATTAGATGGAGCTGCGTGGACAGCTTCACACCCTGGCCGCTTTACCGCTGCGGCGAGAGGCCCGGTACCCATTAGAGGCGAGGCTGGGTGGGCCCAAGAGCCGGTCTGGACGCTATGGAGGAGGGAAATAGCATTTGCCCTACGGAAGTCGAATCACAATTCGTTAGTAGCCTAATCTCTATATCGACTGAGCTTTTGGAAAATATTGTGATGTTTGTTCGATTACGGGAAGGCTTTATAAAATCAGAAAGTAATATGCGATATTGCTGAAAAGCAAACAAAAAAGTAATTATGGTTTCCAGAAATAGTCCTCTAAATCATAATCGGGAACAGGATTTTCTTTTTAAATCTCGTTAAGCATGATGACACAGCATACGCGAACTGTGTGCCTACTGGATTTAGTAACAGACAGATTTCGCTGTCAGAATTATAGGAACTGAACTTCTAGTTAATAAGTGTCATGAAACATAAACTTATTATTCAGCAGAAAACACGTTCCCCATAATCAAATTTAACAATTAATTACAGCAAATTTCTTCCTGTATCGAAATTATAAATTCACGTTTTCATTTCTACTAATGAACAGTAAAAATGTGTTATCATGTCAACGAATTCAGACAAATCTTTAGCTAATGAAAGAACAAAGTAATCTTACCTTCTAAGTGTTCTTGATATAATAAACAAAACTGTAGACCTTGGCACATTACCTGAAAAGGAAAATAAATTTGCGTTAAAATACAATAAAATACAATACAATGAACTACAATAAATCAGTCAAACGGTGTTAACTGTTCAAAAATAAATCTGAGACAAATATTAAAAATGCTATGCAGACAGGTAACTGCAAAATGGAGCCCGTAAATAAAAGCGCCCCAATAACATCTACAAATTTTCCAATGTCATGCGCATTTAGTCAGACATAGACAGAACCTTATCACGGCGTACCAGCTAAAATCACAATGGGGCATTCTATTAACACCCGGACTATTATAACCGCGCTTTAAATGTCAATCCAAAGCAAACATAGCGTCAAATGAACTGCGATTCAATCATTAAACTCGAACTGGTGGCAAAATGATTTTCGAGAATAAGAGAGACGTAATTACGAAAGACAAACCGTTAGGCGTGAGGCAGACATACAGGTAAGGTTGCCAGAGTCAAACGGGCGGACCTACCGAAAAAGGTAATGAATCTTCTAAAAAAGTAAAGAAAAATGTAAAATGTTGTTCCTATGCTTAATTAATTAAGCAATTAAGCGCTATGCCACGAAGATATTTGGGGGCGTGGATGTTTAGATCCACGTATTCTTGACCTCGGAAAATAACTGGAGGTGAGTGGTCAGGTTCACGCTCCTGTCGCTTCACCCCCGATGATAGACAACGCTGTACCCACTGGACAGGAGGCTGGGTGGACCCCAGAACCGGTCTAGAAGACGCTGAGAGAAGAAAAATCTTGACCCCACCGGGACTCGAACTACGACCCCTTGGCCGTCCAGCTCGTAGCCAGTCAGGCATGATTATAAGCATTGTTGAATATGCAAGCAAGCCATTACTGCCAATGTATATATGGAATTTAAATTAAATTTAAGAAAATTTAAAAATTAGCGGTACTTTTTAATCTACAGAATCAATGACACAAAACCATGACGTGAATTCAGTGACAAAGCATGAATCCATTTATGAATCTTCTAGCCAGGTCTAATTAATAAAGGTTCAATCACTGACTGAGGTTAGCTCATTCTAAGGAATCCAACTGAGTAGGTGTCTTCCCCCCTCATCTGAGGACGCACACAGATCCAGTTTCCGAAATGTCATGTTTTCTAGCTTCTAGAATACCGGACGACGGACAAACCCCAGTACTTCTGAGTATACACCATCAGAACCCTTTAGAAACACAGTACGGTCTTCGTTCAAAGCAGGGCGTTTTCGTATAAACTCGAATCAAAGAAACCAACTAAACTTTTAGCACAAGGTGAGACTTTCAATCATGTTCCATGAAAATGGTGTGAATCAGGAACAGGGAGGGGACGTTCTGCAAAAACCAAATGCATTTTTCATGTACTCTTTTATTCAGCATCAATTACTGTACTCCTAAGTACAGGTCGTTAATCATAATTAGAGCCAGCCTCACTAAATGCAGGACTCAATGATGCTGTATGGTCAGCAAGCGTTGCCATCAAACCAAGCTTGTTCACAACTCCAGTTTTTATTCTGAACCTCTTCTGTTATTTACCACTAATTTTGAGTAACATAAAAAACACCAAATGAAATAAACGGGAAGATATGCCCCGAGACCAGAGCTAAGTCCGGGCATCAGTAGCAGGACAGGTAGATCAGAGACAAAGGGAAGCGACATTAGTGAAGAGGGTCACCACAGCTATTAGCTAGAGCCATCACAGTCCGCTCGCCAGCCTGTCCAGCCGCATGGTCGCGCATTTACACGTATTTGTGCGGTCAATATTAATTCTATGCACTATACACACGTCCAAAGGCTAAGGCGTGGATAACAGCACTTTCCAACTGGTCTATTAAAATGGGCCTGTACTGAGACTGTATGACACTGTAGCCTTATCAACTACGCGGGTTACTTATTGTAAAATTGAGACAATTGCGAGTCAGGTGTCATCAATTTGATGTACTAACGCAACACGTTCCTCAAGGAACTAAGGTATTGGCAAAACGTATCCTTTAAGGTGTTCTCGAAATAAGATTCAAACCGCGTATTTAACTGGGCCCCTGTGTCTCAAAAACTTTTTCACAAATGACGTATTTATAATTCACCCCGCTCACAATTAACCTTTCATATTGCCTCGGTTTTTGATCATTTCTAGCATTTCTTGCTGTGAGTGTCAAGTTCACCGTAACATTGCCTATCGACTAAGGCGAAATGCGTGGCGATTATACGGCCCCGAGAGGCCACCTGAAGATCTAGTTCAGGAGCCTGCGTGGCAACTTAAGTGTTTTACACTAATGCACTTCATGCCTGACACGAGTAATAAACACTATAATAACAGTAATACACCACGACGTCTACACAACACAAACACAACGCCTAATTAACATTCATCACTCTTGGATCATCGTAGGAGTCTTTTTCAAGCCAGCTTGAATAAAAGGCGCTAAAGGAAGCAGCGGACCGGTCACGGAAGCCGAGCGGTCTAGGGCATTTACTGTCTTCGCTCGCTTGGAAACCGGGATCGTGGGTTCGAATCCCACTCAGTGCATGGATGTTTAGTTGGTGTGTGCGTTTTTCTGTGTTTGTGTACAGGTAGAGGCCTGGCGACGAGCTGATCACTCGTCCAAGGAGTCCTACCTAATAGAAAAAGCGAAGTGAACGGAGAAGTTCATGAAGGTAGGCCTAGGCCCCCTGGGGCTGTAGTGCCAATAAAAAAAAAAGGAAACAACGTGGTTCTACAAGTCGCTGGCCACAAGTTAGTATTACCACGTAAACACTTTCTCAAGGTACATAAAATTTATACAAAAGTATGCAGTTTACACAACAACATTCTGTATTTAAAACAAAGTAGACACAATCGTATCAACATTTGTTTTGTAAGATTTGAGGTTTTCACGGCGGTAACTATGAAGAAAGCAGTGTTTTAGGATGTGTCGCCGTGTAGATATTGTGCTAACCGACGTTTCGGAGGAAGGTATCGCCTCCATCTTTGCGTTCCTCCGAAACGTTGGTTAACAATATCTACACGGCGCCACACTCAAGAAAACTGCTTTCTTCAGCATTTCTTTTTTATTGGCGCTACATGTTTCGACCCTTATACTGGGCCATCATCAGGCGTACAATGATACCAGACTCACGCACATCTCACTGTGTTTTCTTTATTCTTATAAATACAAAAGTTGGAACCAAATAAGCCAAACCTCTCCAACAACGCAGAAAATTTATCTTGTTTTCCCCCCCATTGGCACTACAGCCCCAGTGGGCCTGGGCCTACCTCCATGAACTTCTCCGTTCACTAAGATTTTTCTAGATCTTACACATTCGGTAGGACTCTTTGGGCGGGTGATCAGGTCGTCGCAAGGCCTCTACCTGTACACAAACACAGAAAAACGCAAACAAACATCCATGCTCTGAGTGGGATTCGAACCCACGATCCCGGCTTCCGAGCGAGCGAAGACAGTGCATGCCTTAGACCGCTCGGCTACCGTGACCGGGAAAAATTTATCTTACCGCAACGCAAAATAAGCCAGTTCTAGGTAATCAGTGTCGTATGAAGCTGGCTGCAGTTCATAAACACTGCTTGATCAAACTTTTATTTAACCAGTCTCCAATAATACAAGTATTCACTCCTAATTCCGCCAAAAGTGGGAACGTTGGATACCACACGTGCATAGTCCTACAGACTCAAGTGCGGATCAAACACTTGCTTTCCCCACGGACAAAAGGGCGCAGTCGGCCAGTGGCGGCCTCAAGCGTCCATCTGTAAACAGACAAAAACGTAGATATGCATCCACTCAAAATAAAAAAGGTAAAGCTGTCCCTTTACTTGACTAATTAAGCACTACGCCATAAAGTGGTATGGGGGAGTGTATGTATAGATCTATATTTTCTTGACCTCGGCACTAGTTGGAGGTCAGCTTCACGGCCGGCCGCTTTACCTCCTGGGAAAGAGCCACCAGTACCCATTCGATAGGATGTTGGGTGGGCCCCAGAGCCGGTCCGGAAGATGTGGAAAGAGAAAATTCTTGACCTTACAGGGACTCGAACTCCGACCCCACGGTCGTCCATTCTGTAGCACTAGAATGTTACTGGATCCTGTTCCTAAGGTACGGCTACCAGAATCTGCACACCGCAGGAACTGGTTCGATACACATAAGAAATGATGTAGTCACAGGGACGTGTCACACAGACTAACAAACGCGAATGTGTTTCGCTCTTTTCCAGCAAGCACTGAAGTCGAAATTCTGTCCGAACTGTGCTTCATTCCCAACCACCAACGTTACGAGAATAACTGCCCGCCGTGTGCTGACAAATTTCTGCTCTGCATTCAGTGCAAGGAGACGGTTCAACAAAACTAACGAGACTCAGACTGGGGGCAAAATTAAGTTTCGCCTAAAAGGTACTGCTCAGAATAAATCTCCGTCATTATTTCAACATGTACAAGCACTACATACTGCGGGTTACTCCGAAGATTCTCGATAGCTCAGTCGGTATAGCGACGGGTTACGGGTTGGAGGGCCCGGGTTCGATTGACGACATGGCAAGAATTATCTCTCCTCCACAACGTTCAGATAAATCTGGGAGCCACCCAACTTCTTATACAATGGGTACTCGGGACGATTTCTCAGGTGGTAAAGCGACAAGGGCGTGAAGCTCACCACTCAGCAGCCAGTGACGAGGTCATGAATGCCCGAGCTATACATCCACCCCCCCCCATATGTTTTCATGGCACAGTTTTAATTAATTAATTAATTAATTAAGCACAGTGATAACTTTATTACCCACAGCCGAGGCTACGTACGCTAACAATTAACAACTGAGCAGTGAAATAAGATACCGAAACAGAATTCACACAGTCCCACATCTGTTAATGTCTTGGTTTTGAATTTCAGGTTATTCAAAATAGAACAGTAAACTAAGTATCTAATAACCAATCAACACACATTCATTTTATTCATTCATCAATGGCTCTACAGCCCTTGTGGACCTTGGCAGGTTCTTCAGTTTCCTAATCCTATACACAGTTGGTAGGACTCCTTGCACGGGGGATCAGCCCGTCGCAAGGCTAGTACCTACACACAGGACGACACAAACAGAATAAACGCATTCGAACCAATGATGCCCGCATTCGAGCGAGCGAAGACGGTTGCCGCCTAAGACCGCGTGGTCACTGTGATGTGCATAAGACAGATAGATCACTGCATTAATGTACCACACTTACGAACGGTTAGATCTAACATACTAAAAATGATCGCGTGTTTACATTCATGTCTTATGTTTACTCGAGATTTGCATTGCGTGTACTTTTGTGAATTGACTGCAATAATGACTAAGCATTTTCTGTACTGATATTCAATATAATATGATGAAAAGTTAAGTAGTTCCGTCTAGTGTGACTGGTAAAGATTTCTCCTATTTCAATTATTTATGCCCTTACATGTTTCGGTCTTCACAGACCATCATCAGAGGGAAACAAATCAAATTCAATATAGTTTTAGACGATCTTGTATTTATTTCCCAAGACGACATTAATTTCACTATAAAATCCAAAGAAATCTGCAGTTCATATTACAAATTATAAAATTCTAAGGCAAGTACGACGAAGAATGCAAAACCAAATTTAAGTATAATATATTCACCATCAGATTAATTTTCTTGCGAATTTCCACAGGAAACAATTTATCATACTTCAGTTATCAGTCTCTGTAGAAAAAATATCCAATTCCGAGACCTACGCGTGGAAGAAAAAATAAAATTCAAAGGCATCTTGAAGAAATAGGATTTGGCGGTGGATTAAACTGGCTCAACATAAGATTTAGTGACGAGTTTTGCGGAGGCGATAATGAACAGCCGGATTCCACAAAAGGCGAGTAATTTCTTGTCTAGCGGGAGTCACTATAAGCTTAGCTAGATTCTGAATATTCTGTATCATGGAACTGCTTTAACGGCGTGGTCTTCTGAAGACGATAATAAATATCCGTATTGCACAGCGGGAGTGGAATTTATTGATCGGCTGAGAGAGTATCTGTTTCTCACGAAGGACCTACTGCATGCAGTCTGGTAGTCACAGGAGGAAAGTGGGGCTGCTATAAATTAGAACTTAATAGGTAGGTAGGGCTTTCAGTAATTGCGTTAGGTCAGGAGAGACATGAGAAAGAACAGATCACAGATCATGATTCGATCTTTTCAAAGTCATTCCCTGTGGAAAGGAATGAATGAACGGTTCAGAAAGGTCACAGCGCTACTCCGATTGGTCTTATGTAACGTTAAAAATTCGTGATATACCAAAGCAGAAACGAAAGGCCTCTATTCAAACTTTAAAATAGAACAAAGTATCCAGAAGTACTCTTTGTAAAGACAAAAAGATCTGCTGAATCATTTAGTATGTCATACTTTCGTAAAACACGAGAAGATTAAAAAGATATTAATAACAGAATGTACGTGGGCGGCCCCTGGCGTCAGCTTCTCCGCTCTATCAATATTTATGAACTACGAGAACACAATAGATTCAGTGCAAAACAAATAGCCTTACTGATAAGACAATGATTAGTCTCCTGTGTTAACATGAACTATAATCATGATAATTAAAATCTGACACTTGGCTCTTCAAACTGTGGCAATTAATATTACTCCGCATAAGAAATCAGAATTTCGTCATTCAGCATAAAATTTCGACACTATCACCGTCACAAGGAAGATATAAGATTAATATGAAATACCAATTTATAACTATAACAGTAGAACACATTAGTTTAATATTATCTTATTACCAAGAGTACTGCCTCCTGGGATATAACGCCGTGGAGTCATCTGAAAGTCAACCGACATTTCGGAGGAACATATCGACTTCATCTTCAGGGTCGAAGAATAAACGAAGCAAGAAACTAGTGTGAAGGGCTGCGCCATAGCGGTTAGTCGCTGGCTTCAGAATGCGGCGGCCTGGGTTAGAGCTTTGGTCTGGTCATGTGGGATTTGTGGTGGACAGGGGGGCGGGTTTTCTCCGAGTACTTCGGTTTCCCCTGCCAATTTTCATTAGACCAATCACCCTCACCTATCATCTGGCGCTGGTACAATAGGCCAGAAGTGGCCGCAGTACAAGGGACTCAGTCTCACTCCACTAAGAAATAATAGCCAGCGTGAAACGGGTGGCAAGCGGAAGGGGAAATGGAGGCGGCAGCTTCCTCTGAAACGTCGGTTGACTTTCAGCGGACAACAAGGCGTCATATTCCAGAAGGTAGAACTCTTCGCAAGCACAGCTGTGAGAAACTAGAAGTCTGCATTACCTTATTCAAGGCATACAATCAAGTGATCCAGCGCGTTCCTGGTTTAGCAGATCGCCTGCTCAGTTACAGCGATGGCAGAATAGACTAATTTCTTCCTACAAAATTATTTCGTTTGAACCAACTATCCTAACATTCTTGTAGCATAACCCGAATGTCCAACATCTTGCCATTAGACACCATCCTCAACCACTTCCATTCAACTCCCCATATTAATGTCATCCTCCCGCGTCCCCTCACCCCGCTTGACAAGGTTTCCGCATTATAATTCTGTGTTCATTGTTTCTGTATGGTATCTTACAACGCACCCAGCCATTGTAGTGTCTCAGCCTTCACTTCAGCACAACAGTGGAGGCCCAGCATATATTATGGCGTTCTTTGTTACATCGCATCCTAAACCGCTTACTTCGCTTTTTATTAAGCGGGGGCAACGAAGGTATTCTCCTCCAGTAATAACAAGACAATGGCTTATATTTAAGTATGACAAACGGCAGCAGAAAACGTTTTGAGAAGAAGCGATTACAGCCAATCCGAAAATATCAACTTACCATTTGAGCACAAACACCGAAAAATATAATGATGTGCATGCGAGGATTCCCGGTTCGGAGTTCCAGATTCGATGCCGACAATTTCTTAATATAAGATACAGGAGAGCAAAATATACGTTATGAAATTCTGCCATAAAATAATTTTCACTATCACCGTATTTCGGTGGTGCCTTAGCTCAGGTGGTTAGTTGATAGCTTCCCAAAGCGGCGTCTGGGTTTGATCCCGGGTCAGGACATGTAGGATTTGTGGTGGACAAAATGACACTGAGGCAAGTTTCCTCCGAGCACTTCGGTCTCCCTAGTCAATTCTCATTATACAGACTGCTCCACACTCATCACCTGTCATCAGGGGCTGTTACAATAGACCAGTTAGTGGCCGACGTACCAAGTGTACTCAATCTCACCCAATCCCAAGAAAAAAAAAAGGGGGCATTTCAGTCACCTGAACCGTATATAGATGTTTTGCCGACCAGGCAGACCAGACTTCAGCAGTGAAAGAGATTCCGTTATTTCGAATTTAACGTCGCTTAATTAAGTCTGATTGGAACTTGACATGAGATCTTTCGAAGGACGACACAACCATCGAATGGCGCAAGGGTGTGTGTGTGTGTGTGTGTGTTATCGTGCAACGGTGTGGGTATAATTCCACTAACTGCTCGCGTGCACATCCAGTGGTGTCAACACTTCTTGAACAGAATGGTATAAACACGGTTTAATTTGCTTTACGTAAATACCCATTATTTGAACAGTTCAGTCCCAAATAATGCAGGCACAGTCATTGGGTGCTCTCCCATAGAACGAACAGCCAAAGGTGCATCCACTCCTTTCTGGTTACCACAGATTACAGGCTTTATAAATGTCGACTACATAGTTCTGGCCACCGCAGAGAAAGCAAACTAAGATAATCTGGTAAGAGCCTTTACTCTTTGTTATAACACTGAAAGTTGTTGTTACTTTGCTGATGATGATAATACATAAAGAGAAAACCACAAATAAAAACACACAAACTTTAACTAACGCTAGTAAGGATGTTAGACTAGAAGAAAACACAGAGAAAACTAAGTATATGTTGCTGTCTCGTCACCAGAAAACCAGACAAAATCATGACATAAAGATAGGAAACAGATGTTTTGAAAATGTGGCACAGTTCAGATATTTGGGAACGACCGTAACAAATAACTTGATTCAGGAGAAAATTAAGAGGAGATCGAACTCAGGTAATGCTTGCTACCATTCAGTCCAGAACCTTTAGTCTTCTCGTCTGCTGTCTAAAAATATGAAGTTATAACATATAAAACTACAATTTGTCCTGTGGTTTTGTATGCTTGTGAAACTTGGTCTCTGGAATTAAGGGAGGAACATAGACTGAGGGTGTTTGAGGAGAATATTTGGACCGAAGAGGGATGAAGTGATAGGAGTTTGGAGAAAACTGCATAATGAGGAGCTTCATAACTTGTACTCTTCTCCAAGTATAATTAGAGTAATCAAGTCAAGGAAGATGAGGTCAGAGCATGCAGCATGAATGAGGAAGCAGAAAAATGCAAATATGATGTTGGTGGGAGAGCCAGGAGGAAACAGACCACTGGGAAGACCAAGATGTAAATGGGTAGACAATATTAAAATGGATCTTAAGAGAGATAGGATGGGGTAGTATGGACTGGGTTGATCTGGCTCAGGTTAGGGAGCAGTGGAGGGCTCTTGTGAACACGGTAATGAACCTTCGGGGTCCCATAAAACGTTGAGAAGTTCATGAGTAGCTGAACAATTGGAGGCTTTTCAAGAAGGGCTCAGCTGCATGAGTGAGTGTGCAACTGCCGCAGTAGAATCTCACGCTTTGAACATCCGAAACACAGGACCGATCAAGGACAGCATAGTGGTACCTTTTGAGAGGCAATACGCTGTGCTTGAACTTCTAAAGATACTGATATGACACATTAAGTTTTTATACTTTGATTCATTTCCGACTTCTGAAATCGAAGCGTCAGCCACTTTAAATAAGTGAGTTTCATGAGCTGTTTGTCATTCTGTTTCGCATTTAAAAGATTACATCCATCGTTAGGTAACTAGAACCGCTTCATTTCATGATTCGTAGCCATTTCTTTCAATGTGAAACTGCGTGCCCGACCGCTCTCTTTGAGTTACAGGGCTACGCCCCTGCAAGCAGGCCGGCAGAACTACACGAAGCATCAGATCAAGACAGAGTTGCAGATCTGCACGAGGAATGGACAGGCCGGTGCAGTCACATCAGAGCGATAAGCAAGATAATTACTGCTTACTAGGA
The DNA here is from genome assembly GCF_002891405.2 of Cryptotermes secundus. NCBI lineage: Eukaryota > Metazoa > Arthropoda > Insecta > Blattodea > Kalotermitidae > Cryptotermes > Cryptotermes secundus. The sequence continues at coordinate 498,975 of NW_019744133.1, forward strand.
GACTCCCATGTACGACTATAAAAGGAATAGGTCTATCCTGCGCGGGATTAGAACCGGCAACAGTGTGAACCACGACATAATCGTCTGCTAACATGTACAAAACATGGAACCTCAGAGGCTGTCGCGGATATGGACCGGGACTTTGCTGGCTTTCCACAAGACAAATCAACTATACCTGGAAGAGCGGGACATAAATATACAATCATGGAATAATAATAATAATAATAATAATAATAATAATAATAATAAAAAGTTCACTCTGTGCTTAAATAATTAAGGACTACGCCATGAAGACATGTGTGCGGTGAATGTACATATCCACGTTTTCTTGACTTCGGCACTAGTTGGAGGTGATTAGTCAGCTTCACGTCCCGGCAGCTTTTACCCCCAGGGAATTACACATTGGATAGGAGACTGGGTGGGACCCATACGTGGCATGCGCGACGTGAGGGGTAGAAAATCTTGTCTTTACCGGGACTCGAACTTGCAACACCTCGGTCGTCCAGTCCGCAGCCAAATTTTTTCCACTCCAACTACACTTGATGGCGCTGTAGTCTCCTGACCTGTCCTGTGATGACGGGTCCAGATGGGTTTCACTGATCGGATGGTCCAGCAGAGACATGTGGCCTGATTCCTTGTATTTCCTGTATGTGGTGTTCGGCTCACTCTGCAAGACCTTCGCTTCATTCCAACATATTTTATGGCCTTCCTCGTATGCATCTTGGGCGAATTTTGATTTTTTCAGCAAACAAGCCCACATGTCTCTGTTGGACCAACCGGTCAGTCAACCCAGTGTGGATATCTCTCCCATAAAGACCCCCGTCATCACGGCAGAAGTCAAGAGACTACAGCGCCGTCAAGTGTAGTTGGAGTGGAAACTATCGGTTTTTCTTGCGTAGGCACCACAAGGAGTATGGCTTCTCTCCAGCAAAGATTTCATTCGAGATACTTCTCTGGTGCAAGGATTCATACGTGTGCAGTTTCAATACTCAGTTTCCTTAGCTCTCGCATATTGTTTGTGCTCTGTTTCTGTCATGTACCCCGTCTTGAAGCTGGCTTAGATATCCAGAGATAGGGACTAGCTCTATCTACTAGACTCAACTGAGTAGGTTTTACCCGAGGACGGGGACAGAATCCAGTCTCCGAAAAGTTGTGTTTTGAAAAAGAAACAGGAAGGTTTTTAGGTAAAGACAAGACGACCGATAATGCCCAAAAACATAATATTTGTACTATTGAATAAAGTGAGTTAACCGCTGGAATTTATAATTAGAAAATAAAATACAGATGCAGATCTATCAATTACAACTACTGCTTAACATCTGGATAAAAGATTCTTTTTTATTTCTTTAAGAAATGCCAAAGCAAGAAGAAAAAACCAAAAAATTCATAACACCTATACACGACACGAACAGGGGAACTACCCATCACGAGCACAGACGAGGGTAAGGCCCAAAAACCGAAGTTAACGGACGGAAGTACGGCAGCTTCATCAGCAATTTTAGAGACACTGGAAGATGTATGTATACACCAGTGATGTAGAGAAGATTTTAAAGTTAAAAACTTTTAACGGTTTTGAAAAGCCGGTCACTCTAGCCGAGCGGTCTAAGGCATGCACTGTCTTCGCTCGCTCGGAAGCCGAGATCGTGGGTTCGAATCCTACTCAGGGCATGGATGTTTGTGTGCGTTTTTCTGTGTTTGTCTACAGGTAGAGGCCTTGCGACGAGCTGATCACTCGCCCAAGGAGTCCTACCGTATGTGTAAGATCTAGTAAACCAAAGTGAACGGAGAGTTTCATTGAGGTAGGCCTAGGCCCAAATTGGGGCTATAGCGCCACAGGAAAAACGGTTTTGAAAAACAAGTTGTATGTCAGACGGCTAATAACTTATAAGGAATAAGCAAGAAATGTTTTCAATTTTATGTATCTTAAAGACGTAAAAGATACAGCTATCCCTGTAACAGGCCGTGGAGGCCAATTGGGTTGAGACGTTGAGAGTCCCACACTTTCTAGAGAATCGGCTCACAGATGACGGTAAGTTTGTTGGCCGTACGCGCCGGCCGCCCTTTATCCCCCCCCCCCGAAAATTCCTGGTACTCATTTTTGTTAGAGGCTGAGTTGACCTCAGGACCATAGTGGGGCTGGAATAATTAGGTAAATTGAAAAAATCCAATGACACCGGGAATCGAACACGCGACCTCCCGGCTTGTAGCATAGTGCTTCAACCAACTACGGTACGGCGAGCTCTCCTCCCTCTTAAATATGTATAAATTGTATATCCCAGTTCACACAAGCATATGTATCATTTCTTTTTATAAAACTGCTCTGACGTAACCACAAAACCTTCATGGGCGTAATGTCCATTCCTGTATCATGAGATCTCGTTAAGTTTACCGTTCTGTAAACTTTTCCCTCTGATACAAAACTTTATGCACTATGAAACCATATTCAGGTAAGTAAAGGAGAATTATAATTAGCAGTGCAGGGACTCATGGGTTGCTTACTAGACACAAACCCAAGCAAAAGTCTGCAAAGACAAGAAAAACAAATATAACATTAGCAATCTCTTTGAGATAAAGCGAAAAGGAGTCTTGAGGTTTTATTGCTACGCCGCCCTTCAAAGCTGGAGATAAGGGTCCTAGACATGCCTGTCTTTCAAGCATAAAATTCGCGTTTCTTGAGAGAAAGAAAACGAGAGGTAACTGATGGATCACTGTACAATAGGACAGCAGTTGAAAGGTTTCTGCATCAGAGCCGAAGAAGGCAGATCAATCGTTACAGGCAAGGAAATAGTTCACATGGAAAGGCGTCGTCTTTCAACCAACGTCCTTCTTCCACCTCTGCCTTTCCCACAGCATCCGATATGTTAAGTACGCCAACTCGCGGACGGGAAAAAAGCTGCACGTGCATTTTAATAAGGCATGGAAGGAGAGACATCGCTATTGAAAAAGAAATCCTTTGATATGGGGGGGGGGGGAAATGTGCAGATCTGAGGTACTTCTCATGGATCCTTGTACCTTGTGATATGAAATACGTAACCCATGTTCTGCAGTGGTCAGAAGAGGTCACAGACGGTAATTCTAAGGAGGGAACTCCATTCAGACTTAGGTACGAGTGAGAGTCAGTAAATAGGTCACAAAAATATATAAAATGTAAAACGTGTGATATTTGAACCTGGAAAAAAAGAAAAACATGTATTTCTCGACATATCTTCTACCAACATTGATACTCTTGTCCCACCGCTTTACCAGTGCCTCGAAACCCGCAGCACAGAAGTCTTTTGACTGTTGTCTCAGCCACTTCGCACCTCCGTTTCAGCCTCTTCGTCACAAGCGAAACGTTTGCCACTTGCTAACCGCTTTACGTGACAAGCACTTCCCACCGTAAACACGAAACATTTCTTTGTGAAGATCTTTCGCACTGAGTCATTTACCCATAAAGAAACCGAGAGAACGCTGCTCTTGAGTAGTGCACACTCAAACACCGTCACCATTTTGACTACTAAAACCAGCTTATGAATATGTGCTTGCGAGTCTGCTATCCAGACTGTCATGAGGTTGGACTGTGCTGCTGCCTAGTGATACACAGCTGTTTTACTTCCATTTGTGACCTATTTACTAACTCTCCCTCGTACTTTTTGATGCAGTTTTGTGGGTAACTGCTTCCGTGACAGCTTTCTCTTTAGCTACGAGAATATGACAACTCTGAACCCGTATGTAGACATTCAGAGAGCTTTGGGTGGAGGTGAAAATTAAAGTCATCGGTCAAAAATCAGATCCTCGGATATCGAAAACTGAGTTGAAACACAGAAAAAAGAGCCAAGAGAAGAAAAGATTGATGGAGAATGTCAAAAGCCAACCCACAGGTGGCAGAAGACGAAGGTAACGTCCTAGACCTTCATGAGAAAATTGTGGTATAGGCCACACAAGCCAGTATTCATCAGAATGTATCGAGTGCTCCTGGAGAAAGAGATGGACATGACGTCTCTGCAAAATGCCCTTCGCTATGCGCCGGATATCTAAACAAGAAACTCCTATCCTAAATATCTCGATATATATTATTCTTAATGCCGGTCACGGTAGCCGGGCGGTCTAAGGCATGCACTGTCTTCGCTCGCTCGGAAGCCGAGATCGTGGGTTCGAATCCCACTCAGGGCATGGATGTTTGTGTGCGTTTTTCTGTGTTTGTCTACAGGTAGAGGCCTTGCGACGAGCTGATCACTCGCCCAAGGAGTCCTACCGTATGTGTAAGATCTAGTAAACCAAGGTGAAACGGAGAGTTTCATGGAGGTAGGCCTAGGCCCAAATGAGGGCTGTAGCGCCAAAGAAAAAAAAATATAATACAATACACATCTCAATAACGTAAGAGCAAGTTAAAAACGGGAAATCATCACTGGCAAAAGGACTTCTTCAGAGGCATAATCTTCTCAGAAGATTTTGCCAGATCTGCAGACCATTCGCAACAATTTCTTAACAGAGCAAGGTCGTCAGCCTTGCGTCCAATCCCCAAACCTGGAGGGCCAGGTCTCTGTATTTGTCCCCCAGTGACAGGGTGGCCCAGTTAAACCCCAAGGCACCGGGTTCCACTTTCGTCACTTTGCACGTCTCGCAGGGCTGCGATGGAGGTATACTAAGCCGCCTCCACATGGGAAAAATGTGAGGAACACCTGATATCAATCAGTTCTGCGTGTTTTATCTTGCAGTGTACTTGTCTAAGAGCTTGCACATTTAAATATACAAAATCACAATTCTAATAGTTCCACAAGTTAACTTGAGGATCCGAATAGACACAGACTGAGAGCGTTTCAGAACTGGGTATTGAGGATGCCTGGGCCTGAGACAGAGGAAACAACAGGAGGATATGGGAAGCTGCATAATAAGGAGCTTACGCTTTTTACCAGAATGTCATTAGGGTAATTATATGGTAGACACATTTAGTGTGCTTGGGGAGATGGGATATGAATATACAATTTTAGTCGATAAAACCTACACGATCACGGTGCCCGTGCGGTCTAAGGCATGAACTGTCTTCGCCAGCTGGAACGTTGAGATCGTGGGTTCGAACCTCATTCAAGGCATGGACGTCTGTGTGAGCGTTAGTTCTGTATTTGTGTTGTCCTATGTGTAGGTGGCGGCCTGGTGATGGGCTGATCCCTCGTCCAAGGAGTCCTACTGTCTGTGTAAAATGATTATGAAACTGAAATAGAGGCCAGGACCCAACAAAGAGCTACAGAGCCATTGATGAATGAATGAATGAATGAATGAATAAAAACCTGAGGAGTACAGATCACTTAAGAGATAGTGATGTAAATTGTAAGATAATATTAAAGCGGATGAAATAGAGCGGGAGGAGTGTTGGCTGGATTTAAATGATCAAAGTGTGGGGCCCTGTAGGGAGTTAACACGGTAATAAACCTTCATATTTTATAACAGGGGGTTCTTTCTCAACCAACTGCGGTTATCAGCTTATCAAGAATTACGCTGCTACATAGAGTTAGTTACTGGTTTATGTGTAGGGCTGGGCGTTACCTGTAACAAGAAGTTGGATTAATTATCCGAAATTCCCATACGTTTGTCCGACCCCCCCCCCCAATAAATTGAGGTTATCGTGTTACATAAGATTACAACGGTGAGAGAAACTGGTATTTCTATTCCGAGGTACAATTCAGGGAGGCAGCTGCGGAAGTGGCGGCAAGTTCACTGCGAACTTCCGTCTATATATTTCAGAACAACTGACAATAAACAACAGAAAGTTGTACCATTACTCAGAACGGTTCACAACAATTTAAAGACTTCCACAGTTAACTGCAGTAACAGAGGTCTTCAGAAACTATTCGCTTAATGCTGTGGTAGAGCTTTCAAGCATTCCTCAATACCGAAATAAACGTGTACATGACTGGCGCGTTACGGTCGATGAATATAGTGAAACTCGACAAATATACTGCTTCTAAATCGCTATATTCACAGGATAATCGCAACGAACAAAACCAGTTCTTCACAAACCCCTTTCTATTATAAGGATTAACAAATTATAAACATGATTAAACAGCAACAGCGAATATTATTCAAATGAGCCCGTTCATCCAAACCACGAAAACCACCCCCTTTAGATCCATTTTAATAATATCCTGAATCCATATCTGGGCTTTCAAAGACGTCTCCCCAACGTGCTTGTGTTTCCCGTTTTTCCGGCCATAATCACACTGAACGGTTGTGAAGACAAAGCATGATATCACGTGTGGGACGGTAAGCGTCACAATAATAATCCAATCATGAAATTCTCCCTTCATCCACTTCCCACTAACATTCCCTCTCCTATGTCAGAACTTATTCTCTAATAATCTCTTTAAGCAACGACAGTCCGCGAACTCCGTGTCTCACACCCACACAGAACATCGAGAGAGCAGTGGTTCTTTTCTTATTTAGTTTCTAGCGGGTCGGATGGGACTAAGTCCCTTGTACTTCAGCCACTTATGGCCTATTGTACCAGCCCCGGATGATGGATGATGATGATGATGATGATGATGTCTGTGTGTGTGAAGTCGGTGGAATAAGATTTGGCAGGGGAAACCGAATTACTCTTGAGAAAATCTTCCCCAGTGCCATTTAGTCTGCCACAAATACCACATAAACTGAACCGCGACCGAATCCGTGCCGCGGCGGCGCCAAGCCAGCGGCAAGCAGCCTGAGCTGTGACATGGCAGAAACAACAGCATCTGAAGTGAATACTACTACCACTACCACTACTACTACTACTACTAATATTAATAATAATAATAATAATAATTTATTATTATTATTCATTATTCACTAATATCGACGCTGGAGGCAGGGTGCCGATCACAGTAGCCGCGCGTCTAAGTAATGAAATGTCTTCGTCCGCTCCAACGCTGTAGTCGTGAGTTGGAATCCCACTCGAGGCATGGTTGCCTGTGTCTATTCTGTGTTTGTGTTGTCCTTCGTGCAGACAGAGCCTTGCGACGGGCTGATACCCCGTCCAGGGAGTCCTGTCGACTGTGTATAGGATTAAGAAACTGAAAATAGAGGCCACGGCCAGATAAAGAGTTGCAGAGCCATTGGTGAATGAATGAATGGAACCATGGCAGCTCAGTAGGAATAGCGACGGGTTAGGGGCTGGACGGCCTGGGTTAGATTCCCGGTAGGAGCTAGATACTTTTCTCTAAGCCATAGCGTCCAGACCGGCTCCTGGGCCCACCCAGCCTCAATGGTTGCCGAAGGCTCTGTTTCTGGGCTGTCAAGCTGACCATCCACCCCCATCTAATGGTGAGGTCAAGAATGGTGGATCTATACCTACACTCCCCCATAATTCTTCATGGCGAGGTGATTAGTTAATTAAGCACGGAGACAACGCTACTTTTTCCCTTTATTCTCAGGGCTAACTTCAACTCATTCTGTTATTCTTGTAACCAACCATTCAATAGAGACATTTCTAAATGAATTATTATGCACTGTTCAATTATGTCAGAGCAATAGCACAAATTGTCTCGTGGGATACAATGCCTTCTGCATTATGGTGAAAGTCAACCGTTTCGGAGGAACATACTGCTTCCATCTTCAGGGTGGAACAGCAAACCAAGCATGATATGTAGGTTGACTTTCATCGGACTATATGCTATCTAATCCGTGAAGACGAAACTCTTCACATCCACCGCTGTGACAGCCTCAATTCCAACACAGCAGAACAATGTCTGCTATTTTTCGACACTCCTTAAACTTTTGTATCGTCAGTCACATGACTTCTCTCACAGTTCTTCATAGTTTCCTTTTCATTGCGATTTCGCAGTGATACAATTCAGTGCCTGCACAGAAACAAGTTGTAAACGCAACAACGAAATACAAAAAAAAAGTAAAAGCGCGATGTAAACTTGTCCCCGTGCTTAACTAATTAAGCATTACGCCATGAAGACGTATTCGGGAGCGGATGTATAGGTCCATATTTTTCTGACCTTGGCACTAATTGGAGGTGTGATCAGCTTCACGCTCCGGCCGCTTTACACCCCGTATCCATTGGAAAGGAGGCTGGGTAGACCCCAGAAGCGATCTCGACGTGGAGAAAATTCTTAAACCTNCCCACTCGAGGCATGGTTGCCTGTGTCTATTCTGTGTTTGTGTTGTCCTTCGTGCAGACAGAGCCTTGCGACGGGCTGATACCCCGTCCAGGGAGTCCTGTCGACTGTGTATAGGATTAAGAAACTGAAAATAGAGGCCACGGCCAGATAAAGAGTTGCAGAGCCATTGGTGAATGAATGAATGGAACCATGGCAGCTCAGTAGGAATAGCGACGGGTTAGGGGCTGGACGGCCTGGGTTAGATTCCCGGTAGGAGCTAGATACTTTTCTCTAAGCCATAGCGTCCAGACCGGCTCCTGGGCCCACCCAGCCTCAATGGTTGCCGAAGGCTCTGTTTCTGGGCTGTCAAGCTGACCATCCACCCCCATCTAATGGTGAGGTCAAGAATGGTGGATCTATACCTACACTCCCCCATAATTCTTCATGGCGAGGTGATTAGTTAATTAAGCACGGAGACAACGCTACTTTTTCCCTTTATTCTCAGGGCTAACTTCAACTCATTCTGTTATTCTTGTAACCAACCATTCAATAGAGACATTTCTAAATGAATTATTATGCACTGTTCAATTATGTCAGAGCAATAGCACAAATTGTCTCGTGGGATACAATGCCTTCTGCATTATGGTGAAAGTCAACCGTTTCGGAGGAACATACTGCTTCCATCTTCAGGGTGGAACAGCAAACCAAGCATGATATGTAGGTTGACTTTCATCGGACTATATGCTATCTAATCCGTGAAGACGAAACTCTTCACATCCACCGCTGTGACAGCCTCAATTCCAACACAGCAGAACAATGTCTGCTATTTTTCGACACTCCTTAAACTTTTGTATCGTCAGTCACATGACTTCTCTCACAGTTCTTCATAGTTTCCTTTTCATTGCGATTTCGCAGTGATACAATTCAGTGCCTGCACAGAAACAAGTTGTAAACGCAACAACGAAATACAAAAAAAAAGTAAAAGCGCGATGTAAACTTGTCCCCGTGCTTAACTAATTAAGCATTACGCCATGAAGACGTATTCGGGAGCGGATGTATAGGTCCATATTTTTCTGACCTTGGCACTAATTGGAGGTGTGATCAGCTTCACGCTCCGGCCGCTTTACACCCCGTATCCATTGGAAAGGAGGCTGGGTAGACCCCAGAAGCGATCTCGACGTGGAGAAAATTCTTAAACCTACCGGGATTCGAATTCCGACCACTCTTGTCGTCTCGCCCGTAACCAGTCGCTATACCGACTACGGGAGCCCGGTTCTTGTGGAACGAAATCTAATACGAAAGACAATAGGCAGTTACCGTTAACAAAAGTAAGAACATGCCTCCCTCAGCTTTCATAAACCGTAAAGGGCGTACGGCGAATGTTCATCCNGGGGGGGGGGGGGGGTGAGTGCACCGAATAGCGTATAGATTACTAAACCCTGTTGGTGCGCCTACACAGCGGCCAGGCCGTAAGCACCCAGGTTTATTCGAGGTGAAAATCCTACTGGAGACTGTGCTCAGAGCGCTGCAGAACATATCCTATGTTTCCCAACAGACTCATTGTTCTCCACGTTTACGACTTTCTTCATAAGAAAGTAACGCGAAAAGCACATCGAAACAGCCACGCTTTCAATCCATGTACAGTATATGATATTATGAGAAGTACTACTTCGTACAAGAACTAAGAAGCATTCGGCTAAACCAACCTTGTCTATACTCTATTCGGAATGTCTTTGGATTGCCTCAGCAGCCTACATTTCCAGAGCCGTTCCGTTCAACCTGCACGTCAGTCTCTGAAGTAAGTACCTCTGACCTCTTTCCCGGGTTCCGATACACAGTCGCACGAAATTGAATTCAGATGCACGAAACTGTTTCGTTCACGAACTATACTAACCCGTACTTGGGAGTGTGTGACTACAGACGGGATTTAGATTAGTAAATCGATTACTTGACCACTTATAGACACTACTCAAAACTAATTACAGCGCTATCGCTGATTTACACATTTTATACAAATTATCACAGCGACCGCTAAGCCTTTTCCAACTTCCTGTGTCTTAACAAGAGTTCCCTGGCAACGGCTTCTAACAGTGGAGATTCTTCAGCTTCCCGCGCTCAGATTCTTCCTGACCGACAAACATCTCGCAACACAGGTCTGAGGATGTCGTTATACAGCCCCGGGGAGGACCCAACAGAAAACACCTCCCCCAGCAGCTCCTCTATTGTTGCTATGGGTGGTTGCCTGGAGACAACTCAGATATTATTAACGTGTTTACCGGCCGTTACCATTCAACAACTGTTATCAGGTTATTTCTTTTGGGGGTCTTTGCGTAGCAAAGGGTCCATACGCCACGATACTGACAAATCTTCCCTTCCAAGAACTGTTCGTCCTATGCGTAACAGTGGAGGACACTGAGAAGAATCTGGCGCTAAAGAAATTTACAAGGCCTCTGAGTCGCTATCCAATCCAAGAGAGAACCGCTGATCATTATTTGAAGAGTAAGATATAAAACATAAATCCAACGTCCCTCAGTACAGAGAAATGAACCCATAAAACTGTTCCTGAATGCAAAGCGCTGAAAATATAAAAGTCTATAAACGTTCTTATAGGTGTAGATACATAATACAAAATATTACTTCCAAGAAAACTCAACTTTTATTATATAACATAGAAATTCAAGACCATAAAACTACATTTGCGAGGACACAATTCAATAGACCATGAAGAGGATACTGTAGATTACAGATCTTTTAGCAAGACAGAAAAAGCTGTGAAAAAAAAAACTCCGGAGAGGAAAGCGAAGACGCGAATTTCTCTCAGATGATTCCCCTAGTCATCAGATTCCTCAGATACTTGCCTTGCTACACATCTGATTTGAATCATTAGAACGCAGTGTTTAGTGATAAGGCCGAACTTTCAGAGGGATGCCATTGGAGTCGTATAATCTGCCGGAGTCAAGGTCTCAACTCACGGAGACATCCAGACGTGATGGCTATTTTTAAAAGTTATGTTTCCATAACTTACGAATATTTTGTATCGATTTCATCCAATGTATTCCATTACCTACAAAACAATTTGATATTCGGGTTACATTAGAATATTTAATCAGGAATTTCGCTCCAAAGTCAACTGAACTTCTCTTTTATATTATCACGTAGTAAATGTAACTACTGAAGGGGTTTGGATTGGCAGTCGAATTTATTGGACACTTTCCCTCGTAACTACAAATGTCCACGACAGTCTCACTGATTTACGCACTCCAAAGATCACTGTAACCACAGCACACATAAAGTCTTCTCAATCCTCACTAGCCGTTGCTCGGTAGCGGCTTACAACGATGAACGTTCCCCTTCCTCTGGGTTCCCGAACTGAATTACTAATCCTCGTTATATAGCCCGGCTCGGACCGCACAGAAAACATCTCTTCCATTATTGCATATTCTCTCGTTGCGGGTAAACGTGTCAACACAGCTGCTCCCTTGCAATAATTGTTGTACTGTCGCAAGTTTACAAAGCTGTTACTTGGCAATGGGTCTACATGTCACAATATCATTAACATTACTGGATTTATTTTAATTAACACTTTCATAAGCCAACTGAGGATCTCAGAAACCCTTACCTCTTAATATATAACAAATAGAAATGTCGTTATAAAGAAATCACCTGTTATTCTACAACTGCATAAACCGGAAATGGGCAAGGCGAGCGTGAACTGATCTTAATGGAAACGCATGCGCAGGCAGACAGCGCTAAGTAACCCGATACAAATTCGCCTGCTGCGACAGTTCCCTTAACTGTGCGGAGAAAAAAGTTGTCTGCAGATTTATGGTAGGAATCGCCTCAAGAGACAAAACTTATTTTAAGTCATCCGTTTCCCGATACAGCATGGGACGCAGCAATCGAATCGTGACATCTATAGTACCTTAACTTCACTTAACGGTCGTACGTTTTGGGCCTCTTTCGCCATACTTTGCAAATTCCTCTTGCATCGCTCTGCACACGGAAATTTACTGGATCTTACAGTAAGAAGTTCTGGGAAGAACAATTCGCATACTTTTCTTTATACGATGTGGACCGCATAGAGAACGACGAGTCCAACAAATCATCTATTGTTCCGTGTGTACTCCGCGGTAACGTTTTTACCGAGCCGTTGCCTAGCAACGATTGGCCATACACATACAGACAGGCAGACTTATGTTAGGGATTTTTGATGTGCGCCGTTGAGATGGGCTCAGGTGCCATGATAGACACACCAATTTGCTAATGACTGGTTCAGGCATTCAAAAGTTGATGGCGAGGACACACAGATATACAGACAGTTTGGAGACCGCGTAACACTACTGAGAACGCATCACTGCCACTTTCTAC